>NC_062544.1:261662511-261965542 GCF_016906955.1 Phacochoerus africanus
ATATAAATTGCATAATATTTCCTATTAAAAATAAAGATTTGGAGATAATTCAACTGATAAAAGATTTTTTAAAGAAATTACAAAAGTCATACTTATGAAAAAAAAGGAACTTCAAAAATCTTACATGAAAAAACTGTAATAAACAATTAGCAACATTCAAAATGCTATAAAGAAAATACCTACTGTAAATACTAGAAATCGTGGTGATTATCTGTAAGATCTGAAGGAAGAAGTTTTAAATCAAGACATTTACCTGGGTTCCATAGACTTTGTCACACTTGTAAAAACACTAAAATGTTATACAAAAGCTTATGTTTAAATATCTTATGTTTTGGAGAAAGTCTATAGCTTTAGCTTCAAATCTATCATTCAAGTAAGGGCAGGAATTACTTTTACAAAATAAAAAAAAAGGACCTGCTTTTAACAAAATACTTAGCAGTCACTCTTTCCTTCTCTAGTCTCTTCCTAAATATTTTAAATTGAACCAGTCAAGCCAAAGAAAAAATGTGATTTGTATGCTTTTAAATAAACTAATTAAATATTTTACCCATTTAAAATTAGGCCTGATTTTCTCCCATGGGGTAGAAAGTTTATTTAACAACAGAACCCAGTGGAAAGCCATTCATTTAACAATGCGAATAAGTCTGCCTAGATGGCTTCAAATATGGGTCTAATATGAAAACTCAGCAGAAATTAAATCTAAGGAGTAAAACAAAGATGACTTTCTAGTCTGGTACGCAAGGAGCTTGGAAGGTGGCACTCCATCTTAATAAAACATAAAAATATGAACAAACTAAAATATCAACAACTCTTCTTAAGATCCACCAGAGATTTGAGATCACAGAGCAAACTGCTATATCCCTTACTGGAGAGATAGATAGGTAGATACAGAAAATCACAACTCACTGAAATATAAACCCACCAGCAAAAACCTCCATAGAAACTAGTACTGGGTTGGGAAAACCTAAACTGTTACTGAATTGCTGGAGACTCAGTGTGGACAAGTCTGAAAGTTAAAACTCCAGGGTGGATCAGTTTTGGTGAAGCCATCACATTTTTGTGAGTTTTACCAAATTCTCACATTGAATATCATAGAAAACTCCCTTCATGTTTCAGACAGGAGGAGGGGGAAAGTTACCATTTTTTAAAAATAAGCCCAAGAATTTTGTTCTTTTTAACAGAGAACCTTTTCTCAGAAGAAGGTATTTTATCAGAGCTAAATCTACTGTAGTTTTATTAGTGCCTAACTGACCTGGGAGAAGGAAAATAACTAATTCCAGACCTCCTAACCATACTGTTCCACCTAAAGGATGGGAGATAGAAGATGGAGAGGACTGAGAAGCACTTATAAAGTTCACATCCTAAAGACACATGCTCACCAAAAGATTGAGACCTATTCATAGTACTACAGCAGTCTGGAATGCTCCTACCCCCAAACCTCATCACCATGTCACTAAATACCTTTTTACCAGAGCTCCTTTTACTCAGTATATCATATTCAGCTTTCAACAAAAAAATTACAAGGCATACTAGAAGACAAAAATCACTATTTGAATTTTAAATAATTATGATTAATATGCTAGGGATATAATAGAAAAAGTAGACAACATGCCAGGACAGATAGTTAATATAAGAAAAAATATGAAATTTCTAAGATAGAATCAAAAAGAAATGCTATATATAAATACCCTAATAACAGAAATGAAGAATGGTGTTGAAAAGTCTCACTGGTAGAGTGGACACTGCTAAGGAAAAAAACCTCTATAATCTTGAGACTATGTCAAAAGAAATTTTCAAAACTGAAACCAAAGAGGAAAAAGACCAGAAAAAAAGGAAAAGAACATGCAACTACATGTTGCATGTTGCATGGGGCAACTACAAAAGGTATAAAACACTGGTGGAAGCAATACCAGAATAAGAAAGGGAGGGAGAGAGAAAGAAAGAAAGAGAGAAAGAAAGAGGGACAGATAAGAAAGAAAAAGGAAAGAAGAAAAAGAAGGGGAAAAATAAGGAAGGAAGGAGTAAGGGAAGGAAAGGAAGAGGAAAGGGAAGGAAGGAGGGAAAGGAAAGAAGGAAGGACAGGCAGGGAAAAGGAAGGAACAAGGAATAGGCAAGGAGGAAAGGAAGGAAGGAAGGAAAGGAAGGGAAAGAAAGGACAAGGAAGAAGGAAGGACGGAAGGAAGGAAGGAAGGAAAGGAGGAAGGGAAGGAAGGACGGAAAAGGAAGGAAGGAAGGAAAGAAGGGGAGGGAAGGAAGGAAGAGGAAGGAAGGAAGGAAGGAAATAAGGCGGCGGAAGAAGAAGGAAGGAAAAGAAGGAAAAGAAGGAAGGGACAAAAATGAAGGAAAGAGAAAGGAAAGAAGGAAGAAGGAAGGGAAGGAAAAGGAAAGGAAGGGAAGGAAGGACGGAACTAGGAAGGAAGGGAATGAAAAGGAAGGAGGAAGGAAGGAAGGTTAAAGGGAAGGAACGGAAGGAAGAAGGAAGGGCAAGGAAGGCAGAAGGAGGAGGGAAGCGGGAAGGAAGGGAAAGGAAAGAAGAGAAAGAAAGAACGAAAGAAAGAAAGAAACGAAGAGAAGAAAGAAAAGGAGAAAGAAAAAAGCAAAAGAAATAAAGAATGAAAAAATAAAAAAAAAAAAAGAAAGAAAAGAAAGAAAGAAAAGAGAAAAGAAAGCCCGAAAGATAAGAGAAAGAGAAAGAAAAGACGAAGAAAGAAGAAAAAAAAGAAAAGAAAAAAAAAGAAAAAAAGAAGAAAAAGAAAGAAAGAGAAAGAAAAGAAAGAAAGAACAGAAAGAAAAGAAAGGAAAAAAAAAAAAAAAAAAAAAAAAAGAAAGAAGAAAAAAAAAGAAAAAGAAGAAAGAAAAGAGATAGCGATGAAGAAGAAAAGAAAAGAAAGAGAAAAGAAAGAAGAAAACGAAAAAAGAAAGAAAGAAAGAAAGAAAAATGAAAAGGATAAGAATTAGAGCAAGAAGAAAGAAGAAAGAAGAAAGAAAGAAAGAAAGAAAAACGAAAAAGAACAAAAGAAACAAAAAAAAAAAAAAAAAAAACAAAAGAAAAGAAACGAAAGCGAAGGAAAAGCAAGACAGAAAGAGAAGAAAAGAGAAGGAGAAGGAGGAAAAGAAAGGAAAGAAAGACATCCAAAGAAAGAGAAGAAAGGAAAAGAGAGGAAAGAAGAAAGAAAGAAAAGACGAAAGAAAGAAAGACAAGAAGAAAAAAAAAAAAAGAAAACAAAAGAAAGAAGAAAAGAAGAAAGAAAAAAGAAGAAAAAAACAAAAAAAAAAAAAAAAAAAAACAAAAAGGAAAAAAAAAAAAAAAAAAGAAAAAAGAAAAAGAAAAGATAAGAAAAGAAACGAAGAAAGAAAGGAAAGAAGGAAAAAAGAAAGACAGAAGTACAAAAGAAAAAAAAAAAAAAAAAAACAGAAAAGAAAAGAAGAAAGAAAAAAAGAAAAAAAAGAAAAACAAAAAATAAAAAAAAAAAAAAAAGAAAGAAAAGAAAGAAAAGAAATAAAGAAAAAAAAAAAAAAAAAAGAAAGAAAAGAAAAAAAAAAAAAAAAAAAAAAGAAAGCGAAAGAACGAAAGGAACGAAAGAGAAAGAAGGAAAGAAGAACTAAAGAAAAGAAAAGAAAAGAACGAAAGAAAGGAAAGAACGAAAAGAAAAGCAAACGAAAAGAAAGAGACAAAGGAAAGAAAGAAAGAATAAGAAAGAAAGGAAAGAAAGAAAGACCAGAAAGATAGAGAAAGAAAGAAAAGACGCAAGAAAAAGACAGAAGAAAGCAAAAGAAAGTAAAAGATAAGAAAGAAACGAAAGAAGAAAGAAAGAAAGAAAGAAAGAAAGAAAGAAGAGAAAGAAAAGAAACGAAAGAAAGAGAGGAAGAGAAAGAAACGAACGCGAAAGAAAAGAAAAGAACGAGAAGAAAGAAAGAGAGGAAGAAAGAAGAGGAAAGAGGAAAAGAAGGAGAAAGAGAGGAAAGAAGGGAGGAGGAAAAAGAGAGGAAAAGGAAAGGAAAAGCACAGACGAAAGAAGGAAAGGAACGAGGAAAGAAAGAACGGAGAAAGGGAAAGGGGAAAAAGAACGAAAGAAAGAGAGAGGGAAAGAAAGAGAGCGGGGAGGAGAGAGAAAGATAGAGACAGGAAAAGAACCGAGGAGGAAAGGGAAGGAAAGAAAGAAAAGAGAGAATAAGAGAGAAAGGAGAAGAAAAGAGAGAAAAGCGAAGAGAGAAGCGGAAGAAAAGGAAAGGGAAAGAGAGAATGAGGGAGGAGACAAAAGAGGAGGGAGAAAAGAGGAAAGGAAAGAAGAAAAGAGAAAAAGCAGAGATAGAGAAAAGAGGGAGAAGAAGAAGAGAGGGAAAAAAGAAAAGAAAGAGAAAAGAGAAAGTAGAGGAAAAGAAAGAAAAGAAAGGGAAATAAGAAAGAAAGAGGAGGAAAGCGGCAGAGAACAAGAAACAGAAAAGAGAGAGAGAGAGAAGATAGAAGGCGAAAGAGAGAGGAAGAGGAGAAAGAAAGTAAGAAACGAAAGGAAAGAAAAAGGAGAAAAAGAGAGAAAGGAAAGAACAAAAAGAAAGACACGAAAGAAAAGAAAGAAAAGAAAGAAAGAAAAGAGAAGAGAGAAAGGGAAGAAGAGAGAAAGGAGAAAAAGAAAAGAGAAAAGGAAAAAAGGAAAAAGCAAGGAAAATAAAAAAAGAGAACGGAAAGGAAAAAGGAAAGAAAGAAAAGAAAGGAAAAGCGGAAAAGAAGAAGAAGAAAGAAAGAAAGAAAAGAGAAAGAAAGAAAGAAAGAATAGAAAGAAGAAGAAGAAAGCGAAAGAAAGAAAGAAAGACAGAAAGAAAGAAGAAAGAAGAAAGAAAAGCAAAGAAAGAAAGGAAAAGAAAGAAAGAGAGAGAAAGGAAGAAAGAAAGAAAACGAAGAGAAGAAAGAAAGGAAGAAAGAAAGAAAGAAAGAAGAAAAGAAAGAAGAAAGAAAAAAGAAAAGAAAGAAGAAAGAAACGAAAAAAAGAAGAACAAGAAAGAAAAAGAAAGCAAGAAAGAAAGAAAAGAAACGAAAAAAAGAAAGAAAGAGACAAAAAAAGGAAAAGAAAAGAATAAAGAAAAGAGGAAGCAGAACGGAAAAAGAAAAGAAAGAAAGAAAAGGAAAAAAGAAAAGAAAGAGAAAAGAAAGCGAACAAGATATAGAAAGAATAAGGAGAAAGATAAAGAAACGAAGAAAGAGAAGAAAAAGAAAGAAAGAAAGAAAGAAAGAACAAAAGAAAGGAAGAAAGAAGGAAGCCGAATAGGAAAGAAAGAAAGAAGAAAGAAAGAAGAACGAACGAAAGAAAGAAAAGATAAAAGACGGAGAAAGAGAGAAGAAAGAAGAAAGAAAGAACGAAAGAGAAAGAAAGACAAAGGAAAGAACGAAGAGAGATAGAGGCGAAGAAAGAAAGAGAAAAGAAAAGAGATAAGGAAAAAGAAAGAAAGCAACAACGAAGAAAGAAAGGAAAGAACGAAAGAAAAAAGATAAGAAAGAAAACGAAGACACGAAAGAAGAACGAACGAGTACAAGGCAACAGAGACTTGACGCAAAAATGACTGAATTAATGTCAGACACCAAACCACAAAAAAAAAAAATGCTGAAAAATTACACCTGGGTCCATTATGATTCAGAAAAAAAATATAAATCTTAAAAGATACCAGGGGGTAAAAAATACCTTATCTATAGAGGAACAAATATAAGAATTACATTTGATTTCTCAGAAACCATACAAGCAAGAAGAGAGTGAAATGAAATTTTAAAAAGTTGAGCAAAAAAAAAATTACTGACTTAGAATACTGCACCTATGAAAGTATCCTTCTAAAATGAAGGAGAAATGGAGACTTTCTTAGGCAAACAAGTCTGAGGGAATTTGTTGCCTGCAGACCTACCCTGCAAATTAAAAGAAATTCTTCAGAGAGAAGGGAAATGATATACATCAGAAAGTCAGACATACATAAAGAACAGAGGAGACTTAGAGCAGGAGTAAGTAAAAGTAAAATAAAAACTTCCTTTTCTTACTCTTAATTTATATAACAGATTATATTATTTGTTTAAATGAATAATAGCAACAACATTATGTTGATTAAAGCCTATGAATAAATAAAATGGATGAAAAGAATAATATGAGGTGAGGGGAGAAGTTGGGAATATTCTGTTATTCTAAGATAACTGTCCTACAATGAAATAGTATAGTTTCTTTGAAAGTGGAATTGAATTAGCTGTAAATGTATATTGCAAACTCTATGGCAACTTCTAGAATTTTTTACAAAATCTTTAAAAGCAGGATAATTTATATGCTAAGAAAGGAAAGAAAATGGGGACATATTAAATGGTCAATGAAAACCACAAAAGGCATAAAAAGAGTGGAAGACCAAAAAAGGAATAAAAGAATAAGGGCAACAAATAGAAACCAGTAACAGATAAGATAGATACTAATCCAATTATATAAATAATCACTTTAAATTTCAATGTATAAATACATCAATTAAAAGGCAGAGATTGTCAGGGTGAATCAAAAATTACTATTTGAAGATGACATGATACTACACCTATAGAATCCTAAAGACTCTATCAGAAAACTGTTAGCGCTCATCCATGAATTTGACAAATCACAGGATACAAATTTAATACACAGAAATTGACTGCATTTCTATATACTAACAATAAAAGATCAGAGAGAGAAATTAGGGAATCAATCCCATTTACCATCAGATCAAAAAGAATAAAATACTTAGGAATAAACCTACCTAAAGAGACAAAAGGCCTGTATTCTGGACACTATAAGACACTGATGAAAGAAATCAAAGATGACACAAACAGATGGAAAGACATACTATGCTCTTGAACTGGAAGAGTCAATATTATCAAAATGACTATACTACCCAAGGCAATCCACAGATTCAATGCAATCCCTATCAAATTACCAAGGATGGTTTTCACAGAACTCAAACCAAATAGTTTAAAGTTTGTTTGGAAGCACAAAAGTCCCAGAAGAGCCAAAGACATTCTGAAAAAGAAAAATGGAACTGGAGGCATCAGCCTACCAGACGTCAGACAATACTACAAAGCAACAATCATCAAAACCATACTGGCACAAAGACAGAAATATAGATCAGTGGAACAGGATAGAAAGCCCAGAATTAAACCCACGCACCTGCAGCCAACTAATCTATGACAAAGGAGGCAAGAATATGCCATGGAGAAGAGACAGCCCCTTCAATAAGTGGTGTTGGGAAAACTGGACAGCCACATGTAAAAGAATGAAATTAGAACACTTCCTAACACAAGACACAAAAATAAAGTCAAAATGGATTAAAGACCTAGATATAAGACCATACACTATAAAACTCTAAGAGGAAAACATAGGCCAAACACTCTCCAACATAAACAACAGCAACATCTTATCAGATACACCTCTTAGAGTAATGACAATAAAAACAAAAATAAACAAGTGGGACTTAAAAGTTTCTGCACGGCAAAAGGAAATCCTAAAAAAAATGAAAAGACAACCCACAGAGTGGGAGAAAATCTTTGCAAATGAAGCAACTGACAAGGGGTTAATCTTCAAAATTTATAAACACCTTCTGTAGCTCAATATCAAAAAAAACCAAACAACCCCATCAAAAAATGGGCAGAAGACATAAACAGGCAATTCTCCAAAGAAGACATATAGATGGCCAAAAAAGACATGAAAACATGTTTAACATCACTCATTATTAGAGAAATGCAAATCAAAACCACTTATGAGGTACCATATTACACCAGCCAGAATGGCCATCATCAAAAAGTCTACAAACAATAAGTGCTGGAGAGGTGTGGAGAAAAAGGAACCGTATTACATTGTTGGTGGGAATGGAAGTTGGTGCAACCACTGTGGAAAAAAGTATGGAGATTCCTCAGAAAATTAAATATAGAATTACCATTTGATCCAGCAATCCCACTCCTGGACATCTATCCAGAGAAAACCAGGACTCAAAAAGACAAATGTACTCCAATGTTCATTGCAGTACTATATACAATAGCCAAGACATGGAAACAACCTAAATGTCCACTGACAGAGGAGTAGATCAAGAAGATGTGGTACATAAACAGTGGAATATTACTCAGCCATTAAAAGGAATGAAACAGCAGTATTTTTAGCAATATGGATGGATCTAGAAATTATCATGCTAAGTGAAGTCAGTCAGACAATGAGACACCACCATCAAATGCTATCACATACATATGGAATCTGATTAAAGGAAACAATGAACTTCTTTGCAGAACAGATACTGACTCACAGACTTCAAAAGTTTCCAAATGAGACAGGTTGCGGGGTGGAGGGATGCACTGAGTGTTTGGGATGGAAATGCTATAAAATTTGATTGTAATGATTGTTGTACACCTACAAATGTAGTAAAATTCATTGAGTAATTTTTTAAAAAGAAAAAAAAAAGAATAAGGGCAACAAATAGAAACCAGTAACAGATAAGATAGATATTAATCCAATTATATAAATAATCACTTTAAATTTCAATGTCTAAATACATCAATTAAAAGGCAGAGATTGTCAGGGTGAATCAAAAATCATCTCCAACTATATGTCATCACAAGAAATCTACTTTAAATAAAAAGAAAAATAGATTAAAAACAAAGAGATGAAAAATATATATCTTACATTAATAAAAACTATACAGTAGCTTTGTTGATTTCAGACATATCAGACTTCAAATCAAGGAAAATAAACTATCAGGGATGACAGCATGTATTGCATAAAAATATAGGGGTCAATTCTCCAAGAAGATGTACAATTCTTAGTACGTACGCACATAATGACAAAACAGAAATACATGAAGTAAAAATTAATAGAGCTGTTAGGAGGAATAGATGAACTTACTATTATGGTTGGAGATGTCAATACCTCTCTATCAAAAGTGGGCAAATCTAGCAGGCAGAGAATTAGTAAGAATATAGTGAATAATATAGTGAATATAACTTGACAGCATCATTAATCAACAGGATACTGTTGACTCCTATGGACTACTTCATTCCAAAACAGCAAAAAACACATTTTTTAAGCTCACATGGAACAATCAACAAGATAGGCCATATTCTGGGCCATAACACATCTTATGAAAGTTAGAAGAATAGAAACCATACAATGCATGCACCCAGATCACAACAGAATTAAACTAAAAATGAATAACAGAAAAATAGCTAGAAAATTTCAAAATACTTGGATATTAAACAACACACTTCTAAATAACACATATGTCAAAGAAGAAATCTCAAGAGAAATTTTAAAACAGTTTGGAATAAATAAGGATAAAAGTACTTGTGAAAATTTGTGAAGTGCAGCCAAAGCAGTGCTCAGAGGGAAATTTATACCACCAAATGCACAATTAATAAAGAAGAAAGATTTAAAATCAATAACCTAAGCACCTACCTTAGGAAACTTAAAAAAGAAGAAAAGAAGAAGAATGAGAACAAAAACAAGAACAATAACAAGAACATATTAAAGTAAGTAGAAGAAAAAAAGAAATAAAAATTAGAGCAGACCAATGAAATTGAAAACAGAAAATCAATAAAGAAAAATCAATGAAACCAAAAGTTGGTTCACTGAACAAAAAAATCAATAAAATCAATAAGCTTCTGACCAGGCTGAGAAAAGAGAAATTACATTAATATCAGAAATGAAAGAAGGAACATCACTATCAATCTTGTGGACATTAAAAGGATAATAAAGATTTACTATGAACATCTCCATACCCACAAATTTGATAACCTAGCTGAAACAGAAAAATTCTATGAAAGACACAATCTTCCAAAACACAAACAAGAAATAATCCATCGGCGTGTGTGAGTGTGTGTGTACATATGTATATATAATTAATAACCTTTCAAGACAAAAAGCACTGGCTTCAGATGGATTCATGGGTTTTTTAATTCTTCCAAACATCTAAGTAAGAAATTCTACCAAGTCTCTACAATCTCTTCCAGAAGATAGAAAAAGAGGGAATACTTCCTAATTCATTCTATGCAGCTAGCATTACCCTAATACCAAAACCAGATAAAGATGCTACAAGAAAAGTAAACTATAGACTAATATTTCTCATGGACATAGATACAAAAGCCCTCAACACAATATTAGCAAACCAACTATAAAATGTGTTAAAAGAGTTGTATATTATGACTAAGTGAAATTTATCCCAAGTATGCAAGGCAGATTCAACACCTGAAAATCAATTAATGTTATTCATCATATCAACAGACTAAAGAAGAAAAATTACAAATCATGTCAAAAGATTCACAAAAAGTATTTGACAAAATCAAACACCCATTCATGATAAAAATTCTTGGCAAACTAGGAATAGAGAGGAATTTTTAGATTTGATAATGGACATCTAAAAATACTTATAGCTCACATCATACTTAAAGGTGACAGACTAGACACTTTCCCACTAAAATCAGAAACAAGGCAAGAATATCACATTTCGGCACTCCTTTTCAACAGTGAACTGGAATTCCTATCTAATGCAAAAAAAAAAACAAGAAAAGTAAATTAAAAGTGTACAGATTTGGAAGGAAGCTATAACACTGCCTTTATATGCAAATGATATTGTGTATGTAGAAAATCCAGACGAAGTAACAACAAAAACTCCTGGAACTGAAAAGTGATTATGGCAAAGCTGTAGGATACAGGGTTAATACACAAAAGTCAATCACTTTTCCATATACCATCAATGAACAGGAAGAATTTGAAATTAATACAGTACTATTTACATTAACACCCCTCAAAATGAAATACTTATGTATAAATCTAACAAAATATGTACAAAATCTACATGAGGAAAACTACAAATTTTTAATGAAATGAAGAGCTAAATAAATAGATTATTTGTGGTCATGGATAGGAAGATTCAATATCGTCAAGATATCAGTACTTCCCAAGCTGATCTTTATTTTTTAATGATTTTTATTTTTTCCATTATAGTTGGTTTACAATGTTCTATCAATTTCTACTATACACCAAAGTGACCCAGTCATACATATATACATGTATATATATATTTCTTTTCTCATATTATCCTCCATCATGTTCCATCACAAGTGATTAAATATGGTTCCCCGTGCTATATAGCAGGATCTCATTTCCTACTCAGTGAGATCTAAATGCAATAGTTTGCATCTATTAACCCTAGATTCCCAGTCTATCCCACTTCCTCCCCCTCCCCCTTGTCAACCACAAGTCTGTTCTCCAAGTCCATGAGTTTCTTTTCTGTGAAAAGGTTCATTTGTGCCATATATTAGATTCCAGACATAAGAGATATCATTGGTTTGGCTTTCTCTTTCTGACTTACTTCACTTAGTATGAGTCTCTACTTCCATCCATGTTGCTGAAAACAGCATTATTCTGTTCTTTTTATGGCTGAATAGTATTCCATTGTGTATATATACCACATCTTAATCCATTCATCTGTCGATGGACATTTAGGTTGTTTCCATGTCTTGGCTATTGTGAATAGTGCCGCAATGAACATACAGATGCATGTATCTTTTTCAAGGAAAGTTTTTTGCCCAAGAATGGGATTGCTGGGTCATATGGTAGTTCTATATTTAGTTTTCTGAGGTACTTCCATACTGTTTTCCATAGAGATTGTACCAAGCTGATCTTTAGATTCAGCATAATTCCAATCAAAATCACAGCAAGCTATTTTGTGAGTATCAACAAAATGATCTAAAACTTATAAGGAGCAACAGAAGATCCAGAATAGCCAACACGATAAAGAATAACAAAGTCAGAGGACTGGCAAAACTTGACTTCAAAACTTACTGTAAAGCTCAGATAATCAAGACAGAGCTGTCTCCGTGAAACAATAGAGATATAAATCAATGGAACAGAACAGAAACTCGCATAAATATAGTAAATTCTTCTTTGATAAAGGAGGAACAGCAGTACAGTAGACCAAAGATAGTCTTTTTCACAAATAATGCTGGAAGAAAATCTATATATTCATATGCAAAAATTAATCTAGACACAGGCCTTAAAAACTTTACCAAAATTAACTCAAAGTGGATCACATACCTAAATGTAAAACGTAAAACATTAAACTGTAAAACTCCTAGAAGACAATGTAGGAGAAAATCTAGATCATAGTGGGTTTCAGGACAACTCTTCAGATAGAACAAAAAAGACATTATTCATAAAAGAAATAATTGATAAGCTGGAATTTATTAAAATTAAAAACTTCTTCCCTGCAAAAGATATTGTCAAGAGAATATGAAGACAAGCCGCAGACCAGAAGAAAATATTTTTAAAAGACATATCTGATAAAGAACTCTTATCTAAAATACAAAAAAAACTCTTATTAAGCTCAACAACAAAAAATAATTTTAAAATGGGCAAAAGACCTGAACGGATACCTCACCAAGATGCATCAATGGCAAGTAAGCATATGACAAGATGTTCAACATCAATATGTTATTAGGGGATTATAAATTAAAATAACAATGATATACCACTATTAAACCGGCCAAAATCCAGAACATCAATACCACCAAATTCAGTAGGTAAATGGATAAATAAACCGGAAAATCCAAAGAATGGAATATCATTCAGTACTAAAAAGATGTGAAGGAACCTTAAACACATATTATTAAATGAAAGAAGCCAATGTGAAAGGGCTACACACCCTATGATTCCAAGTATATGACATTTTGGAAAAGGCAAAGCTAAGGAGATAGTAAAAATTTTAGTGGTTTGCATGGGTTAGTGGGGAGGGGGAGATAAATAGGCGGAGGGCAAAGAATTTTTAGGCCAGTGAAACAATTCTATGTGATATATTGTAGGGAGGGATATGTGTCATTATACATTTGTCAAAACCCATAAAATATACAGCACTAGAAGTAAACCCTAAAGTAAACTAAGGACTTGTGGCTGATAATAATGTGTCATTTTAGGTTAATCATTGCCACAAATGAACCGTTTTGGTGTGGGAAATAGTGGTAGAGACTATGCAGGTGTGAGGGCAGAGGTGTATGGGAATTCTCTGTACTTTCCACTCAATTTTGCCAAGTGTGGGATAGACTGGAAGTTTGGGGTTAGTTGATGCAAACTATTACATTTAGAATAGATAAGTGATGAAATCCTACTGTATAGCACAGGGAACTATATATATATATATATGTAAGACCTGCTCACTTTGCTATACATCAGAAATTGGTACATTGTAAGTCAACTGTAACTGTACTTTAATAAAAATTTTTAAAAAGTTGCTCTGAATCCAAAACTGCTCTAAAACTTTTATTTCTTTTTGAAAAATCTGTATACAGTGATTCTATTAAATAAAGGAAAATGTAAGAGACACATTATGAAGAGGCACTGAAGTGGCGTGTAAGCTGCAGAACTAGCCTTGGAATGCTATGGGGGGAGAGGGAGTAGATTAAACTTGATGTGCAGCAAACACACAGGCGATTCTCTGCAAAACATATAAATCTGATAAGACCATCAAACTCTATAAATAATTGTAATAGTTGCAAGCCAAAAGATGGCTTTTCATAGTCCTAGTGTCATAAAAAATGATCAGTTTTTTAAATTAGGATCATGAAACCCTAGCAAATTCATAAATGGCAGAATGACTATGAAGCAAAGCTATGCAGCTATGATCACACATGGACATAAATGTCTATGAACAGCCTTGTTATTTGATTTTGATTCATTCTCTATAATTATTTCTCTGTTGTCTCTGTTCCACGGATGTATATGGCTTTGATGTCTTTTCTATTCTTAATGAAATTTTGCTTAAGATCTCACAGTAGAAAGCTATCTTGAACATAAGGAAGGAGTCTGTCATCAAATGATCCCCTTGTGAAAATATTTTTAACGTTATCATACATTTGTTAAAAAAAAGACTTTTTTTTCAAATAATTTCCAATATTGCAATCATGTAAAGCCCAGTTTTCAAGTATCAAAATATTCTCACTATATTACTTTTTCAATAAGAGAGGATAACAATATTTATAAGGTGATATGTAATTCTATTGTCTATAATTAAAACTCTGAAAGGTAAGTAAAAATTAAACTAGCAATAAAAGGCAGAAATTCAGTTCAAGAAAAGAAGATGCAAGTAGGCTTTATAAAGTTGTAATGAACATATATAACTGAAAATGATCTTTAGAAAGACTTAGAATAAATTTTATAGCTATAATATATTAGTGCATCTTTAAAAACATGACTAGACTGACGTGTCATCTTTAAAAACATAACTAGACTCGTGTCATTGAACCAATTCCATTTCCATATTCTCATATCAGTCAAGTTCAAAGTTCGCTGCAACTTTTTAAATTTTCTTCCCATTAATGACTTTGCCATCTCCTTTTCTGAATTTTCCACATTCATTTCTTTTTCTATGTGAGCCCTTCCTCAAAACATGAGACAGTGTTTAACAGCTCAGAGAATAATTTTATTCTCCTTGTCTTCTGACATAAACCACTCTTTTATTTTGTATCTCATGCTGCAATTTAGTCTTTTTACAGATGTTTGTCAATAAGTTGTTCCATGTATGTGAGTGTGTGCACAGGTAGGTTTTTATATCAGTATTATACAGGTAACTTATCAGAGAACTGGTCCTAACCCTATCACTCACATCTCCTCTAACAGGGCTAAAATACAAAGGAAAAGTTCAACAAATGTTGCTGAACCACTGATTGTTGTAACATGATTTTAATTATTTGGATAAAAACATAATTGGCACTTGTAGATCACATTAGGGCTTAACAAAAGCTTTCATATAACCAGCTCATATGCCTATTATTTTATAATATATAGTTTGCTGTAGTTTATCTATTAACAATCAAAGTGTATAATAACAATGATTTGTACTTAGCTTTGAAGTGTAGTTCCTCTTTGCCCTTATGTATAAAGATACCCTGGGAACTTTTAACATTTCAAATTGAGAATTCATCATTTGGAAGGTTGCTCAGCAATCCCATTGTTCTCTGATTAAGTATGTCTACTATGTACATTATCTACTCCTATTCTATTTTCTAGTTTGAGTCAGTCTTTTCTTTCATCCTGGGGCATTTATAATTAAAGATTTCAGTGTTGAGGAGTTCCTTTGTGGTTCAGCTTGTTCAGGATCTATGTTGTCACTGCAGTGATTTGGGTTGCTGCCGTGGCTCAGGTTCAAACCCTGGCCCAGAAACTTCTACATACCATAGGTATAGCCAAAAAAAAAAAAAAAAAAAAAAAAAAAAGATTTTTAGTGTTCGAATGCTCAAACCAGAGCTATACTGTAAACCTTTACATTCTCTTCTCTTTTACTTCTACTAGGTTTCAGATAGTAAGAAAATGGAAGAGAGAATAGAGAAAGTAAGAAAATCAACACATTTGCCTAGATCTCCTGATGGCAGGATCCTCTAATGGCAAGAGTTGATATTTGATGAAGAAAAAATGAACAGATTGTGTACAGTTGACGAAATCCAGTAAAGACTGGATTTGGAAGAGGAAGGGAGAGCTGAGGAAAAAGTTAGGTCTCAGAAAAAGATAGGTTGAAGTGTTACAGAATAGTAAGGTCTGATATTCATATATTTCTTAAAGTTATATTTTATTATTAGTTTGAATAGTTAATACATTCACATGCTTCAAAATTCAAAAGATATTACTACCCCACTTTTTCTTTTTTACACAAATGATAGAACACTATCTCTATTTACACTGAACTGATATTATTTAATAGCAAATGTTGGAGTTACTCATATATCAATACAACAAAAGTTTCTTAGTTCTTTTCAATGGCTTTTTGAATATGAGTATTTATGCCATCTTCAAAGAATGGATTTCACATTGAGTCTTCTGACCTTTGCAAAAAAGTTAATCACTGAATGTCTGGGTACATATATAATTTTGCCTGTAAACATAAAGTATAATGTTAAAGTCCTAGCACTGGAATTGCTAGGTCAAAATTTCATATTTTAAATTTTGGTGGATATTGACAAGTTATCCCTCTAAGAAATTATACCAATTTAAACTTTCACAAGTGCTTTTTTCTCACATCTTTGCCAGATAATTAAGATTATAGGTCTTTGCCAAACTTGTAGATGCAAGTAGTACCATAGGATAGTTCTACCTATCACATCGTAATTATTACTGAGAATTATTTTAATGCATATAAATCACTTAAAATTTCTGCTCACATCTATTGCCCATTTTTTTTCTTGGTTGTTGGGATTTTTCTTGATTTGCAAGAGCAAATTAACAACTTCAAAGTATTTTTTTCAGTTTGTGATTTGCCTTTCCTTTGGGTAGTTCTTGCTAAGTATAACTTTTTATGGGAAGTGAAATTTATTTATTTATTTGAGAACCATCCACATTCTGATATTGTTAAGGAATATTTTTCCAAATTTTTTTCCTAGAATTTTGATTATCTCCCTTAATAAATTTAAATATTTCACCTTTTGGAGTTTATTTGGTGTAAGTATAAGGCCTAGCACCAACCTAATTTTTTAATTTTTTAATTTTAATTTTTTTGCGTTTTAGGGCTGCACTTGCGGCATATGGAAGTTCCCAGGCTAGAGGTCTAATAGGAGCCACAGCAGCTGAGGATCCAAGCCTCATTTGCAACCTACACCATAGCTCAGGGCAATGGCAGATCTGCAACCCATTGAGTGAGGCCAGCAATTGAACCCGCATCCTCACGGATACAAGTTGGATTTGTTTCTGCTGTGCCACAATGGAAATTCCAACCTGATTTTTTTAAAGAGTGCTACTTTGTTATCTCAACAAAAATTTCTGATAATCTCATCTTTACTAATTAGAAATGATAGCTTATTTTATATTAAATTCTCAAATGAATGTAGGCCTATTTTTCAACTTTATATTCCTTTTCATTGTATATATCTATTTCAACATGATTATTCCAATTTCAATTATTATAGCTTTATACTAAGTTAAAATATAGGATAGGAATGTTCATATTGCATTAGTCATCTTCCAATTTTCCAATCTGGTTCTTCTATTTTGTTTTGCTATGTAAGTTTTATAATCAAAATTTTAATATTTAATAATTTAATATATATTAATTTTAATAATATAATTTCTGATATTTTATTGAGATTGCTTTAGACTTACAGATTAATTTAGGGGCACTTATTCCTTTTTATGATGTTGATGCTTCCTTTACAAGAACACGGTTCACCATTTCATTTTATCAAGACACATTTTACATTCCAGAGTTTTTTTTATGTATATCTTGGATATTTCTTGCTATTCCTAAGTAATGTATTTTATTTAGTATGAAATTTTCTTCTATTATAGATTCTGATGAGTATACTGCTTTTATATATGATGCCTATTGATCTCTATATAATAATTTTATATCCAGATATACTTCTGAATTATTTTACTCTATGCTTGCTCAGTTGTTTCTTCAAGATCCTCCAAGTGTGTTGGGAAAACTGGACAGCCACATGCAAAAGAATGAAATTAGAATACTTCCTAACACAAGACACAAAAATAAACTCAAAATGGATTAAAAAACTGTATATAAGACCAGATATTATAAAACTTTTAGAGAAAAGCATAGGTCAAACACTCTCCAACATAAACCACAGCAACATCTTATCAGATCCACCTCTTAGAGTAATGACAATAAAAACAAAAATAAACAAGTGGGACTTAAAAGTTTCTGCACGGCAAAAGGAAATCCTAAAAAAAATGAAAAGACAACCCACAGAGTGGGAGAAAATCTTTGCAAATGAAGCAACTGACAAGGGGTTAATCTTCAAAATTTATAAATACCTCCTGCATCTCCATACCAAAAAAAGAAACAACCCCATCAAAACACAGGCAGAAGATCTAAACAGACAATTCTCCAAAGAAGACATACAGATGGCCAAAAAAGACATGAAAAGATGTTCAACATCACTAATTATTAGAGAAATGCAAATCAAAACCACTATGAGGTACCACCTTACACCAGCCAGAATGGCCATCATCAAAAAGTCTACAAACAATAAGTGCTGGAGAGGGTGTAGAGAAAAGGGGACCCTATTACACTATTGGTGGGAATGTAAACCTGTGCAACCACTGTTGAAAACAGTGTGGAGATTCCTCATAAAACTGAATATAGAACTACCATTTGATTCAGCAATACCACTCCTGGGCATCTACCAGAGAAAACCATGATTCAAAAAGATACATTTACTCCAATGTTCATTGCAGCACTATATGCAATAGCCAAGATATGGAAACAACCTAAATGTCCATCAACAGAGGAATGGATAAAGCAGATGTGGTACAGATGCACGATGGAATATTACTCAGCCATTAAAATGAAAGAAATAACATTTGCAGCAACATGGATGGACCGAGAAATTATAAGAGAAGTCAGGCAGTGAGACACCAACATCATATGCTATCACTTATACGTCTAAAAAAAGACACAATGAACTTCTCTGCAGAAGAAACACCAACTCACAGACTTTAAAAAACTTATGGCTTCCGAAGGAGACAGGTTGGGGGTGGGAGATGTGCTGAGGGTTTGGGATGGAAATACTATAACATTTGGTTGTGATGATCATTGTACAACTATAAATGTAATAAAATTCATTGAGTAATAAAAAATAATAAAAATTTTAAAAAGATCCTCCAAGCATAAAATATAAAGTCAAGGGGTTACTCTCATGGTGCAGTGGAAACAAATCCAACTAGGAACCATGAGGTTGCAGGTTTGATCCCTGGCCTTGCTCAGTGGGTTAAGGATCTGGTGTTGTGTGAGCTGTGGTGTTGGTTGCAGACACGGCTCAAATCTTGAGTTGCTATGGCTGTGGCGTAGGCCGGCAGCTATAGCTCCAATTTGATCCCTAGCCTGGGAACCTGCATATGACATGGGTGAGGCCCTAAAAAGCAAAAATATAAAATAAAATAATGAAATATTAAGCCAGGAAGTAATATAATTTTACATTCTTTTCAAAAATTTTATATTATTTTCATGGCTTCTATCTTCATGGACCATTATTACTGAGGAATGGATGCATTTTCAAAGCAAAAACAAAATTTAAAAACCTCAAGTAAACAAAAAACACCCAGAGGTCATTAAAAATAAAATTGATAAATTTAAATTCCTAAGAAAAGTTCAGAATAGCAAACCCAACCCACCATAAAGTCACAAGACAAATTCAAAACCAAGAAAAAACTTTTAAATAATTAACATGCTCCTACAAATCAAGGAAAATGCATAAAAGCTATGAGGATAGAATTCACAGGAAAAAAAATTATTCTAAGCATGGAAACATGCTCAATATCACTTTTCATATTATAATTATGAATTAAAACTACCCTATGATTCTTAACCTAACATTTTAGCAAAGATTGACAGTTTTAATAAGGATGTGGAAAAACAAGTACTTTAACATACTGCTAATGAAAATTAAGTAATAGCCATAATATTGATTTTTTTCCCCCTCTCACTTGTATAGGAATAATTCCAGATTTTATGTTGAGGTAGATAATATTTACCACTTTACATTACTCATCTATTACATTTTAAGAGTTTCTGTCTAAAATAGATATTAAATTTTATCAAACACTTGTCAGCATACTTTCTAATTATCTACAATTCATAACTCTATTACCATTACAGTAACAAAGATATACATCAAAGTCTGTGAGATAGAGCTAAAGCAGTGCTCTGAAGAAAAGTTTGAACAGTGAGTAATTACATTAATAAATTAGAAAGTCAATAGAATGGTTGGAGACAGTGCATATAATATACTTTATGTACAGTCTTAATAATGAAAAAGAACTATAAAGAATACCATTACCTTCAAAAATCTCAAAGAACATTTTCCCCCTGGTTGATATTATACACCTGTTACTTGGAGCCGCTATTCATTTTTTTATATTCCAGCTATTAATTTTTTATATTCTAACACTTTGCCTGAAATTCTTTTCCTTCTGTTTATAACTTCCTAGAGTAGGTTCCTGGTTAATATGACAGAAATAATATATTAATATAAGATCATTATAACACATCATCTACTATTCAAGGTTCAAAATGTATCAAGTTGATTTCTCACTTGGCTCAGACATATGAAATTGGAAAACCTATTTTTCCCTTGGATCATCTCAATGAAAAACCTATGGTTTCCAAAGGAGACAGGCTGGGGGTGGGGGGATGAGCTAAGGGTTTGCAATCTCAATAAAGTGGCCCTTTGGCTTTCCGGACTTAGATTACTCACTAGCCCCATGCTACTTTCATGTAACTGCATTTTTCACCATCCACCACTACAATCACCCCAGTCCTTCTTCAGCCCAAAATCCAAGTAGCAAAACTATTCTGACAGAAGTTTCTAAGTAAAAATTCCTGGTGAGTAGGATGCAATCTCTCTGGATACAATGATGTTCATATACCCTTATATTAGAATATATCTATAGGAAAAATGTAATAATCTGTGTTTTACTGTCCCTAAAGCTTTTACACTCCTATAATCAGATGTTATTTTCTTTGTTGGTTTTGGGAGGTTACATTTATTAGTTTGTTTTCACCATGCAGAATTTCCTTGTGCCTCTGCTGTGGAAGAGAAAGCATAAGAATATCAGTTGGAGCTTTCTGTTATATAATAATCATCCTGATGATTTATAGCACAGCTTACTAAAGAAGAGGAATAGCTATCACAGTGGCAGGTTATGAGTAATAGTGACCTAAATTTAGAGCAGGCCGAATATTATTGTCTTGCTATGAATTATACTGTTTATGTGCAACATAACTGATCAAAGCTACATCTATTCCTGAACAATTCCTAATTGATATTCCAAATAATTGAATGGATGGCTCACTATCTCTATTAACAAGATGCTTTTGAGCAACTTGTTTTTAGATAAATCTATCTGTTTAGTTTATGGATGATGCAACCAGTTCAAGTGGAAGAAATAACATATTAACATAAAAATCATTATAATATGTTGTCTACTGATTTCTAAGAGATCCAAGCTTCCTTACACTGAAAGAACATAATTCCTTGTGGTTTATATTGCTTTTAGGTCTGTACTGTCTAGACTTAAGCCATCCGTGACCATGTCTATTTTTAAAGTAGAGGTTTTATTTTATTTTTTAAATTTTGTATTACAGTTGATTTACATGCAGATATATATTCTTTTTCTCACATTATCCTCCACCATATTCCATCACAAGTGACTAGATACAGTTCCCTGTGCTGTATAGCAGGACCTCATTGCTTATCCACTCCAGATGCAATAGTTTGCATCTACTAACCCCAAACTCTCAGTCCATTACACTCCTTCCCCCTCCCCCTTGACAACCACAAGTCTGCTCTCCATGTCCATGAGTTTTTTTTTCCTTTATGTAGATAGGTACATTTGTTCCATATATCAGATTCAAGATATAACTGATATCATACGGTATTTGTCTTTCTCTTACTGACTTACTTCACTTAGTATGAGTCTCTAGTTCCATCCATGTTGCTGCAAATGGCATTATTTTGTTCTTTTTACAGCTGAGTAGTATTCCATTGTGTATATATGCCACATCTTCTTAATCCATTCATGTGTTCATAGATATTTAGGTTGTTTCTATGTCTTGGCTATTGTGAATAATGCTGCAATGACTTTGTATCTTTTTTAAAGTTTTGTCCAGATATATGCCTAGTAGTGGGATTGCTGGGTCATATGGTAGTTCTCCATTTAGTTTTCTGAGGTACCTCCATACTATTTTCCACAGTGGTTGTACCAATTTACATTCCCACCAACAGTGAAGGAGGGTACTCTTTTCTCCACACCCTCCCCAGCATTTGTTATTTGTGGACTTACTAATGATGGCCATTCTGACTGGTATGAGGTGGTATCTCATTGTAGTCTTGATTTGCATTTCTCTAATAAAAGTGATGTTGAGCATTTTTTTCATGTGCTTGTTGGCCATCTGAGTATTTTCTTTGGAGAAATGTCTATTCAGATCTTTTGCCCATTTTCAATTGGGTTGTTGGGTTTTGAGGTTGAGTTGTATAAGTTGTTTGTATATCTTAGAGATTAAGCCCTTGTCAGTTGCATTGTTAGAAACTATTTTCTCCCATTCCATAGGTTGTCTCCTTTTTTTATAGTTTCCCTTGCTGTGCAAAAATTTGTAAGTTTGATTACATCCTGCTGGTTTATTTTTGTTTTTATTTCTGTTGCGTTGGGAGACTGACCTAAGAAAACATTTGTATGGTTGATGTCAGAGAATTGTTTTGCCTATGTTTTCTTCTAGGAGTTTTATTGTGCCTTATCTTATATTTAAGCCATTTTGACTTTATTTTTGTGCACAGTGTGAGTTCCAGCTTCATTGCCTTACATGCAACTGTCCACTTTTCTCAGCACCACGTGCTGAAGAGACTATCTTTTTCCCATTTTATGTTCTTGCCTTCTTTGTCAAAGATTAATTGACTGCAGGTGTCTGGGTTTATTTCTGGTTTCTCTATTCTGTTCCATTGTTCTGTATGCCTGATTTTGTACCAGTACCACACTGTCATGATTAGTATAGCTTTATAGTATTGTCTGAAGTGTAGGACAGTTATGCCTCCTGCTCGTTTTTTTTCCCCTCAGGATTGCTTTGGCAATTCTGGGTCTTTTATGGTTCCATATAAATTTTTGGATTGTTTGTTCTAGTTCTGTGACAAATGTCATGAGTAATTTGATAAGGATTGCACTGAATCTGTAGATTGCTTTGGGTAGTATGCCCATTTTAATGATATTAATTCTTCCAATCCAGGACTATGGAATATCTTTCCATTTCTTTCAGTCCTCTTTGATCGTCTTGATTAATGTTTTATAGTTCCCAGAATATAAGTCTTTCATGTTCTTGGTCAGGTTTATTTGTAGGTATTTAATTTTTAGGGTGCAACTTTAAAAATTGTATTTTTATATTCCTTTTCTAATATTTCATTGTTAGTATACAGAAATGCAACCAGTTTCTGAATGCTATTCTTGTATCCTGCTACTTTGCTGAATTCATTGATCAGGTCAAGTAGTTTTTTTCGTTTTTTTTTTTTTCTTTTTTTAGGGTTGCACCTGCAACATATGGAGGTTAGGGGGTCGAATCAGAGCTACAGCTACCAGCTTATGCCACAGCCACAGCAATGCAGGATCTGAGCTGTGTCTGCAACCTACACCACAGCTCACAGAAACGCTGTATCCTCAACCCACTGAGCGAGGCCAGAGATTGAACCCGCAACCACATGGTTCCTAGTGCGATTTGTTTCTGCTGTGCCATGACGGGAACTCCTCCTTGAATAGCTTTTGTGTGGAGTCCTTAGGGTTTTCTATATATACTATCTTATCATCTGCATAGAATGACAATTTTACATCTTCTTTTCCAATTTGGATACTCTTTATTTCTTTTGCTTGTCTGATTGCTGTGGCTAGGATTTCCAATACTATGTTGAATAAAAGTAGTGATAGTGGGCATTCTTGTCTTATTCCAGATTTTAGCAGGAAGGCTTTCTTTCAAGTATAAAATAAGCAAAACTATACTTTTTGGTGTTAACATCAATATGGATAATTTGATTCAATTTAGGAAACATCAGCTATTCAATTTTCAAATTCAGGAGAAAAAAAAAAAAAACCCTCACTGAGCAGATAAGGCACAAAGAAATATTTAGGAATGAAATATAGCAGAAGTATGCCAGTGCAGTAAAGAGTGAAAAATATAAATTTATATGCTACTCAAACATTGTTCTTTGATTTGATTTATTCTTTTCGCTTGCCTTTTGCTAGACGTTGCTGCAAAATTCAAATAATTATCTTATATTTATAATTGCTTTTATAAGAAACAAGTATATCAAAATTTCTGGAAATAAAATTACAAAAGCCTCACAATTTTTATATTGCATTGATTCATGTTTAGTTGCCTTTTATACTATAGGTGACCATGTTGTGTACAGAGGGTCATGTTTACTGGGACTGTTCCAAAATAGCTGTCATGTTATCCTGAAATGTCCCATAAATATAGTTGTAATAAGTGCTTTTTTCATGATTATGTACTTACTTGTATACACCAAACAACTTCTAATAGCTGTCCTAAACTGACCTGGAGATATACAGCATCTTGATCCATGTTCTCCTCATTAAGCATTTATTTATACTAGTGGCGTATCAAGGACACAAAAGTTACTTCTCACAGAAACAAAAACCATATCCAGATGGTCAAAGTCTCTTCCAGGAGAGTATGGTTAACCAAACACAGACCAACAAAAATAAAAATAAAAAAGGGCCATGCTTTGTCAAAAGAAGTCCTCTAGCAAAGAATCAAAAGTGGTTTACAGAATCAATACAGCCTACCTGATGTGTCTTTCCCCTCTTCCTGGTGTTTAGCCAGCTTTTTGGCTGTTGGAAGTACCAGGTCTCTTGTTTCCAAAAAGCTGCCTGTGTTGGCCTGTCTTTCAGACTCTCATGTTGAAAAATCTGAATTTCTGTTGCAATAAACACCATATTTCAAAGGAAAAGCAATGGAAATTGTGCAGAGATTAAACTTCATTTTTATAGCAACAGTCAGTAGTAGCACGATTATGTATCTAAACAATATTAGATTGAGAAAGACAGACCTGTAGTTCATTTGTGTAGAAGCAAGCACTTCTTTCAATATTGATTGAGAAAGACAGACCTGTAGTTCATTTGTGTAGAAGCAAGCACTGATTTTGAGGGTGCATTTAGAAAAGCATATTTAGGCTTAGGGGAAACAGAAGGTTGTCTTTTGTATAAACACAATAAATGTATCCTTTGAATCCCTCCTGGAGGAACCATATGCAAACAGATAACTTTAGAAATAGCATTAATCTACAGTGATCCTCAGCCAAATGTAGTTAAAAAGTGACTGGGCATAATGAGGGCAACCCTGACACAGACATAAGCAATATGTTTCCCATGATAAAAAAAATTAATTCTAAGTCAAGTGAGAGCACAGTATTTCAGGAATATTTTTTGTTTGTTTGTTTGTTTTTTCTTGTGATGCTCATTTAGTTTGAAATTAGGAATGGTGACCTTCAATAACAGTACTTGATGAATTACTTTTTCTTGATCTTCTTTCAAAGACATCTTTATTATCATCATAATATCTGTCATTTTCTTTCTTTTTGATAAGCAAAAAGTATATTTATTAATATTCTTTGTAAAGAAGTTGCAAGCAAATGGGGCACAAAAGGATGGCCATGTCCCTGGGTCTGGGGTGAGTTATTGGGACTGGAGGGTCCTTGGCTTCATGCAGGAAAGAATTCAAGAGTAAGGCACAGTAAAGTGAAAACAGAGATAAACATCTCATAGACAGAATGTGTTCCATCTCAGAAGCCAAGAGTGGCCCTGGGAGATACACTCTCTCATAGACAGAGTGTGGACCATCTTAGAAGGCAAGAGATAATATCCACCATTCTCAAAGTGCATGACACAACGATAAAAAAGACTATGGGGTTAAAATTTCAAAAAACCAGAGAAATGCTCATAAACCACTGATAAAACCAATAAGAGGATGTCCAGGGCACCAAGGAAAGTAACACTTTGGTTAGGTAGAAAGCCCTTTACATTTCAGCTAAGTTTCTCCCATTCTTTCTCGGCTTGGTAGAGCCAGGGATCCCCAGTTCAGCTGTTATGGAAGTGAGAGCTCTCAGATTGATGTCCATCATCACAGAACAGTAGGCCTTAGGAAGAATCATTTCAGTCAACCTATTTTACAGCTGAGGAAGCTGTAAACTGAAAGAGTTTAAGTGATTTGCCCCAAAAGTATGGCTAGCTGTGTCAAATGAGGGAATAAAGTCCAGATCACCTAGTGATCAGGTAAGAGTGCCTTTTCTAGCCTACTACAATTAAACCTTCCTGAATGAGGATTTCTTAAAAGGTCTACAATTAGAGTGGTGTTGGCAAAATTTAAGCTAATTCTATAACAAATGATGCAAATAAATTGAAGACCTGGCTGTGCCAAGGTTGAATAGTACATATGGTGGTTGACAGGATGCTCTCATGTAAATATTTACCCTAGATGACTGGCTGACATTGGCATTCGGCATGGATGAATTTATCATGGGAAATGATTGCTGTAAAAATGATCTCTGGTCATCTTATAATAGTTGTTCTAGAACCAACTGATTCTCAAACAGTGACCAATACAGATGCCATGTGGTTTAAATATATTTTCCCTCAGAGTTCACTCTCCCAATTTTTCTTTCTATACAAACTTCCATGAATTAACTATTAATTACCTTTGAGAATGATGTGGTTACTTCAATTTTTTCCAGTTTCCTACTCCTCAAGAGACTAGCAAAACTTTCAGATATGTTTAGTTTTGCTAGACTGTCATCCCAGGGATTGCTCATTGGACTTTTTGCATGACGTGACTGTAACTATACAGGGGTATTGGGATGACCATAGGGACCATCCACAGAATACATGCAGGACACTGTAAAAATGGGTCAAAATGCCAATCAATTATTACAACTCATAGCAGGATGGAGTTTCTATTTTTAATTTTTAAAATAATAGTAAAAGATACTTTTGGTATTTTTCCATCTAGAATTTTTGGATAGTTGTAAGGTATAAACTATTAAGGCTCACTTGGGGAAAAGAATGCAGATATTAATAGATTGTTGTAGACCATAACCTACTGGGTCAAAAGTGGGACAAGAAAACACAGATTACTGAACTATAAGGCTTTAATCTTGAATTTTCCACCAGAATGAGTTAAAAAGTCCATAGGTTTATTTCTACATAATCTATAAATACCAGTTCCATGGCATTTATTAATTTAATTATTAAAATTTAAAAGAATATATATTGCCATTTGGTTCATGAAATGAATCTTTGTTATAAAAGGGTCACAAAATATGAATTAACATTCCAATTAGAGCAAATCCAATCCAATTATCAAACTATTTCACAGCTGTCCACTCTGAGATGAGGCCCTCCTGGTAGAACAATGGTAAATGATTTACCTTTACAGCCCCATAACCCCTACCCCTCACTCAGTCATATTTTCTAGCAGGGAATTCTGTTTGCATTGTCACTCAGGAAGGATTATAAAGTCACACATAGCTACATATTAAAATTGCCTACAATCCAGGGATATTAACAAGACAGGGACTGGCATTTCTGTCCATTGAAGTAAAATCTACTATGGTTCTGAAATATCAATCAATTGATTATTTTCCTGACAAACAGAATAATCAATCAATGAGTACAATAGCATTACTTTTGGTCAGTGCAGAAATAATGTGCATTAGTTTTACCTTAGGCAGGGTTCAAATTATTCTCTTGAATATTTTTATCCAAATAAAGACTTTTTTTTTTCAGTTGCTTGCCATGCTTTCCTTGGTTAATCTCATCACAGAATCAGTGTTAATGACAGAATGTAAAAGACAGTGTTCTGGGGGTCACCCTGATTGCCCTGTTGTGGATTGTTCATCCTGGAGTCTACAGAGATTACATAGTCTAAAGAATATGAAGACAAAGATGAGTAAATCAGATCTGGCCTTGACCTCAACTATAACACAAAATAGCTGCATATGCATTTTCATCTCTTATTTCGTCATCACTAAACAGGAGATTATAATAGTAGCTGCCACATTATGGCTGTTCTAAGTATACTATGAGCCAATTCTGTAACATAATCAGTAGAGGATCCAGTTTGTAGTAAGACTTCAGTGAATGCTAAACTTTATTTGGGGGGAGGTTGGTTTGTTTTTTTTTATCTTGATTATTACAAAAGTGGCTCTGGTCAGATCTTCTCCATTTTAAGTCAGAATATTTTTCTTTATTATTGAGCTGACATGCTTGAGCCTTTTATCAGAGAGGGACAGTTTTCACAGCTAGATGTGAAAGTGGTGATTCTGCAAAATAATTTTGTGAAATGGAAGTCAAGAAAAGGGAATGCATTTGAAAAATGTTCTTGTGATAGTGAAGTGAAATAAGCACCAGACTGGGAGTTAGGGCTTTGGGGGTCTTAGTCCCAATCCTTTCGCTGATTTTTTTTTTCTTTTTTTTACTTTTTGCTGTTTCTTAGAACCACAGCATATGGAAGTTCCAAGGCTAGGGGCAGCAGCCAGCCTACACCACAGCCACAGGAATGTGGAATTGAGTTGTATATGCAACCTACACCACAGCTCATGGCAATGCTGGATTCTTAACCAGAGTGAGGCCAGGGATCGAACCTACATCCTCATGGATACTAGTCGAGTTCACTTCTGCTGTGCCACAATGGAAACTCAGTTTTCACTAAATTTTTGAGTACCCTTGTACCAGTCACTTTGGGGCCTTAGTTTCCTAAATTTTCTGAGCAGTAAGCACATTCTGTTGTCATTGCCAGCTCTAACATTGTGTGGTTGGGTTGCAAAGGACTATGAAGTTGGAAAACTCTTCTTTTCCTGGGTACACTGAGAAACCTGCCAATGTTGTTGTTATGTGTCTTATAAAGGGTGCCCTGGATGCAGTTCTTAGAAAGGAAATTCTTGGGCAAGAGACTTCTCAGGGGAATGTTCCCAGGAAAAATGTGCACATTATATAAGAGTGGAAGGTGATCATCTAGATGCCTAAGGTTGGGGCTCCAATCTAAGATCTAAGCAGCAACCAGCATGAGAAATTCTTGGAGATCCAGAAATGGCATCAATGGCTTTTAGTATATTATGTTTTGATATACTGCATATTTAAAGCCTTTGAACTTATGAAATAGCTTTCTATAAATCAGCCCCTCGATCATAGGGTATTGTTGTACACAACTCTAAGTTCCTTCACTTACTGTTTTACTGGACAAATGCTATGGACATTCCAAAATTGTCTGCTTTATCTTTGCTAACTTATGATTATCAAGGTCACCTTCCCCTCTATTTTCCCACGGTCACAACCCCTTACTATCCCTACTGATCACAAAGCAATTTGAGAGGATGCTCTTGGGATGTACACATATTATAAAAGCATATACCTTTCAACCAAAGTAGGGTGTGGAGGAATATTGAATGCTTCCCTCTTCTCTTCCTGAAATTCAATTTAAATTTGGGTACACTGTTTTTGTTTTTTGCTTTTTTTTTTTCCACAGCATGAACAACTTCATCAGAAGTATACTAAGAAAGTACATTTCAGGAGAAAATGGAAAATTGAAATAGAATGTTCAACTTTTTCCCTTAAAATAAGAAAAGTTGAGACATAAAGAAAAGGCTTTTTTGATTTTAAAATTACTATTAATTTATTGCAACACATTATCTAGGAAGAGGTTAGTTGATGTTAGTGGCCGCTTCCAAGGATGCCTGTCTGACCACCATGGCCTAGGGTCAACCCTGGGGGAATATGACTCACTTTCATTTTAGGCTTCTAGAATAGAACTTCCCTGGTTCTCACTTCCTTTGAAATAAATCACATTATTTTTTGACACTCTTGCCTTGCCTCCTTCTCAGCACAGGTTTATTTCTACCACTGAAGCAAGAAATATATCACAAAAGTTAAGAAGATTTTGCACGTAAAGTGAGTAACGGATAGTTTTTCTAACAAAAAGGGAAAATTAATCTCAAACCTACATCATCTTTTATAATATACCCTATTGATGAAATTAACATGAAAATTTTAAAGAATTTATATTCTATCTAAATGTGTATGATTTAGTCCTGATTTGTTTTAGGGGATAGGCTTCTTTAAAATACATAGTCCTTGACTTAGGTAGATATTTCTCATCTTTTTTTAGGGGGGGAGGAATTAATTTACATAAAGGATGTAACCATTATTCAGTTTTGAAGTATTTCAAACTACTCTAGGAGTTCCCATCGTGGCTCTGTGGTTAACGAACCTGACTAGTACCCATGAGGATGCAGGTTCGATATCTGGCCTTTCTCAGTGGTTAAGGATCCGGCATTGCCATGAGCTGTGGTGCAGTAGCAGATATGGCTCAGATCCCAAGTTGCTGTGGCTTTGGTGTAGGTCAGCAGCTATGGCTCCGATTCGACCCCTAACCTGGGAACTTCCATATACTACAGGTACAGCCCTAAAAAGACAATTAATTAATTAATTAATTAATCGAGTAAATAAAACTATTCTAAAAGCTTTAGAATATTAGCAAGGAATTTCACTTCTTGGTGAATAAATGTCAGTTTCCCAGTTATTTTGATGTGTAGGGTTTGTTTTCTGGCCAATGATAATTTGAATGTTTGCCATGTGTGGTTAATTCTATCCTAACTGGTTATGCTTTTATGATGCCCTCTCATATTAGAATAATTCCACTTTGCAAGAGTAGAAAATGCTAACACCGCAATTTGAATTGTGACAATGATCCTGTATTAATTCTCTATTGTCGGGCACCTATAAAGCAGTCATGCACTTTTGTCTAATATTGAAATGCAGCATAAATCACAATCCAAAACCAAGTTTTATTTTTATTAACCTTCACTCTTTAAATGAGAAGAGAATAAAAATGAGGTATTTTTCCTCTACAGAGCACACTCCAGAAACAAATATGCTACATCTGTTTTAGCTGGCATGGATGGGGCCCTGCAGGGTAATGCATTACTTTAGATTTCAAAACTGACAGTCTTCAGAGCAGTAGTTCTCTGTGCTGCAAAGCAGCAGACATCCACATGTAGAGATTTTATTTTCCAGCAGTATTTATTTAGGATTTTTTATGGGATGCATTGAGCTTGGAAGTTTATGAACTCTATTGAAGCAATTAGCTCCTCGACTCAGAAGGAGCTGTTAGACTTCCTCACGTCATTGCCATGGGACCAGCAGGTTCTCTGGTCACAAACCATCACAGACGACATTTTTGTGGTTATTTGGAAGGCATTTTCAGGTTAAATCTCATTTTTCAATACTTTGCAACTTCTTCAAACACTTTTGTTAGCCTCAATGTGGAGTTTAGAGCAATCTATCCATTTTCTGAGAGATGAATGCATAAGAAAAAGTGTTCATAGAGCGGTGGGATAATATCAAATTAGGTCATGATAAAACACAGTCAAAGCCCGATATTTTATGTGGAAGAACCATATGAAAGAACTGAATTCAGATATTTAGATGCTGAAGGATACACTGGGAATATTTTACATTCGCAAAGGATTTTCTTCCTAACCCTCCTTTTCCTACATCATCCATTCCCCAAACACAAACATGCATACATTCTTTTGAAGTATGTGAAGGTGAAACCATATCAGGCATGCCTCTCATTCTATGCCTGTGGGCATGATTTTAAACAGAAAGCTTGAGGGGGTTTATTTCTGTTAAAATGCATAGATTGAACCACGTTTTTTTTAAAATATGCAGCACAAGGACTCAATAAAAGCACAGTTAATACTTGCATATGTGCATGTAAAACATATATGAGAGCTTACTGATTTTAATATATAATATATTTATGCTACTGGCAGAGATGGGCAATTAAACAATGTGCAATTGGGTGTGTAAAACTGAGGTCCAGTCAACAGATGTGAGTGTATTTGAGGGTAAAACTGCCAACGTGCTCTATCCCATGATAAGCTTATATTCAGAAAATACATTGTACATGAAAGAAACAAAAGAAAACTGTGCTTTCTTTGTTCTATTTCAAAAGGAGATTGGCTTTTGGCATTGTTTTTATTACAGGAGAAAGAGCAATAATGACCTAATTGCCAGAAAACATGCATACAACATGAGACTTGGGAATCTGAGTTCTTGAAAGCCATATCCAGAGATTCTCTCTAATACCTTTATTTTCAGAGTGTTTTTCCTCAAGGGGACAAAATATTATACAGCCTTTATCTCATTAATCCTCACATGATCATTGTTAGGGAGTCAGGCAGGCTAGGACTTCTGTACCCTCCCCTACTGTAATAGACAGACAATGGCTGTTACAGTGAATTGATTGAAATTACAGAACAAGTCGGGGGCACAGCTGGTGAAAGGATCTGGATCTGCTGTTTGCCAGAGCTTTCTTTTACCCAACAGAACATATTGCCTAAAGCTGAGAATCCCACAGTGTCCTTGATTACGTATTTTCAAATTATAGTTCACTTTAGAGATTCCTATTAAAAATCGGATATGGCAGCAGGCCTGGAAATCATTTAGAAAACCCCAGGTTTCAAGCAAGTGGGAGATTTAAGAAGCAGAGCTGGAGGGATGGAAATCTAAAACGTAGGTGGGGATGGAATGGCGAAACACTGTCTTTTAACTTGGACGCCATTATGCTATGCTGAGCGATCAGAATGGTGCAGAAGCTATTCCCTGGACTTCATTCATTCGTTCATTCATCCATTCATTCCTTCATTTGCTTTTACAAGTGGCTTCTTGTTAAGGCTCCGTCTCTGCTTTCAAGTTGCGAAGACAAATTAAGAATAGGAAGATATATAGCTATTTTAGAAGCCCAAGGGCAGCTTGAAATGAACTCCCTCATAGAGGGAAGGGCGTTTCTCCTGGGAAAGACTCATGAGGCTCCCTCTTGTCTCACTAGGATTTTTTAAGACATAGTCTAGTAGGGATAGACTTTTCCCTCATGAATTATTGATACGCTAAAGCAGATTTAATTGTTTTTCCTTTCAGCACTATATAGAGAAACCCAATAATGATTCTCACTGCAATATTAGCATATATTTTAAGTGTACCATAATACCAAGGGATAGCATCTAATCTTCCTGAAACAATATGCTTAACTTCGAGAAATATGATTTAAATTAGTAATAAAGATGAGAAGTAATCTAACTTAGGTTGTAAAATTGCTTTCTGTGCCAAAACATTCCGTATGAAAATAAGAAAGGAGTACATTTATGTGAGATTTAATTTAATCACTGTGAAGCATTGATTAAACATTCAAAGAAGGAATTTATAGATATAAGGTAAATTTCATTGCAATGTGATAATCTATTTTTGTCATAGATACAAGAATTAAGGAAAAAATCTTAGAAAACATATAAAGACTTGAAACACTTAAATGTAGTATTCACTAAAGTAATACTATTTTCCTAATAGACACAGAGCCTATTAAAATATATTTTAAGTAAATAATTTAAGTAAATATATTCTTTAATATAGCAGTTGTCAAACTTTTAACCTAAGACCCCTTTAAATTATTAAAAATTAGTGATGATGCCACATACATTTATATGGGTTATACCTATTGTTACTCACTCTATTAGGAACTAAAACTGAGAAACTTTTGAAATGTTTAATTTACTAAAATGAAAATAATAAACAGATTGAGTGTTAACATAAACAATCCATTTTTATGAAAAGGTATGCTATTTTCTAAAAATATATATATTGTTGAGAAAAGTTGCATTGGTTTACATTTTTATAAATATTTTACAATTTTATAAATATATGGCTTAATGGCTAACTTGCATAGCTTCTTTTGCCTTCGTCCTGTTCTCAAGTCATAGACAATACACTTCTGAAAAACTACTATAAACTAGAGAAAAGAATGAGAGTAAACAAAGCAAATAACATGTTGGTATTAGGATGGAAAGAGTCTGACCTTACGGATCACTGAAAAGTCCCATGGGCCCCCATATCACTTTGAGAAAAGAGCCCCAGACTGGAAAGTTGCAGACCTCATTTCTATTTTTGGTGCCAGAAAAAAATCAGTCAGATTTTTCACTTTGGGCTGAATATTCTCCACTGCAAAATGAAGCTGTTAGATCAGACCACATCTGTTAGATCTGAGGTCACATCTATGTTCTCATTGTCCTCAAAATCTGTATTCCTCATCATATTAATCCATGCCCACAAATATACTTTCTATATGACATTATAATTAGGATTAAGGTTAAAAAAAGAAGTTTGGGGAGTTCCCGTTGTGGCTCAGCGGTAATGAACCAGACTAGTATCCATGAGGATACCCACTGGCCCTGCTCAGTGGGTTAAGGATTTGACATTGCCATGAGCTATGGTATAGGTTGCAGAAGTGGCACGGATCTGTGGCTGTGGCATAGGCTGCAGCTGCAGTTCCAATTCAACCCCTAGCCTGGGAGCTTCCATACACCACAGGTGTGGCCCTAAAAAGCCAAAAAAAAAAAAAGAAGAAGAAGTAAAAGTTTGGTAAGTAAATATTGAAATATTGATATGTTAAATACTAGTCATTTTTTTCTTTTTATGGCCACACCTGTGGCATTTGAATGTTACGGGGACAGGGACTGAATCCAAGCTGGATCCTTTAACCCACTATACCCAGCAAGGATTGATCTAGAGGATTGTACCTCTAGAGCAACTGGACCTGCAGTCATATTCTTAACCCACTGTACCATAGTGATAACTCCATTAGTCCTTACTTCTAAATAGATGATTATTGGACTTTGGTATAGATACCACTTGTTTTATTAGAGAAATGAAGACAATATTTAGTCTCTAACCTACTTCAAGCACTGAGGTAACCATCGGAGGGGATGGATGACCCTCATTCCCATAATACTTATGCTTGGTTATGAGCAAGCTTTCTCTTGAATTAAACATGGTTGTGCACAAACCCCAGCTTTCCTATTCAGTAGTTGTATGATATTGGTCAACTAATGTAACCTCTCTAAACTTCATGTTTTTCAATTGTTAAAAGGTAACAATAGCTGGTAGGGATGCAAAATGGTACAGCCTCTTTGGAAGACAATTGGCAGTATCTTACAAAACTAAACAAATCCTTACCATATGACCCAGCAACCACACTCCTTGGCAGTTGAAAACTTATGCCCACACAGAAACCTGCACATAGACCTGTAGCATCTTTATTCATATTGCCAAAACGTGTAAACAACCAAGATGTCCTTCAGTAGGTGTTTGGATAAACAATCTGTGATACATCCAAACAATGGACTATGACTCAGTACTAAAAAGAAATGAGCTATCAAGCCATGGAAAGACACAGAGGAATTGTAAATACATATTACTAAGTGAAATAAGAAAAAGGCTACACACTGTATGATTCCAATTCCGGAAAAGGTAAAACTATAGAAATAGTAAAAAGATCAGAGGTTTCTGAGGGTTGGAAGCAGTGAAAGATGAATAGGCAAAGCACAGAGTGTTTGAGGGGGCAGTGAAAATACTCCGTGTGGTACCGTGATGATGGATACATGTCTTTATAAATTTATCCAAACCCAGAGAATGTATAATGCCAAGAGTTAACCATAATGTAAACTCTAGACTTTGGGTGGTTATGATGTGTAAAAGTAAGCTCATCAATTGTAACAAATGTACCTCTCTGGGGGGGATGCTGATAATGGGGGAGACTATGCAGACATGGAGCAGCAGGTATATGGGCAATCTCTATATCTTCCCCTAAATTTTGCTCCGAATCTAAAACTGCTCTTACAGAACAGTCTTAATGAAGTTTTCTTAAAATTGTTTAAAAGATAATAATAATAGTTTCATCTTATATGATTTTTATAAGAATAGCATGAGATAGTCTATATAAAACACTAAGCATTAGCAAAAATTAAGCACTCAAAAACTATAATGCTATTTTCACCAAAATTTCTTCCTACATCTCCTTTGTTGCAAATATTTAATGTATTATTATGATTATTTTCTACTTTAACTCTTTAGATAACCTTTCTTTCAAGCATGGTTATGCTCAGTGTAGTAAACCTTTACCACAAAGCACAGAAAAAAGCACAGACTCATCTATATTTACACTGCCAGGGAATAATCACTATATTTCTATGTGCATTTCTAGTTTTTTTATACTGTTCCTATGTTTATTTTTAAACAGTATTTTATTCTACATAAAGAATATATAGTGTACTTCTCTCTCATTGATATGCTATCAATAATTCTCCATGTTAAGAAGTTCTATCTACTACAATAAAATTTTTACTCTCTTAGTTGAAATATCCTAAGAATGTTCAATTATTAACTAGCTGAGACAGGTAAATTATTCCTGGTTTTCAACAATTGTGATAAACACATCATTATTAACTGATCCTAACACATATTTCTCATCTCCTATAGATTTCCTTTGAGTATGTCAGTATCTTAAATGCAAATATTAAGAGCATCCAAATACTTGGCCTTCTAGGAGTTTACGTCAAATTATTTCTTAGGGTTCAGTTTTAGGCCTCATTGTGGTCACTCTCTAAGTTCTCTACCTGAGTGATCTCATCTATCCCTTTATCTTCATTAAGTCTCCCAAATTTATATATCCATCCTTGAAATATCTTCTAAGATCCAGACTCATATATCCACTTCTATATTTAATGTCCCTATTGGATGTATTACAATCATTGAAAATGTAATATATCCAAAACTGACCCTTCATTTTCCTCTTTCCTTCAGTCTTTTCCTCCTTCATTCTTCCTCACATAAGTATCAGCAAAAATTTCTTCCAAGTTGCTAAGATGAAGAACCTGGAAATGACTTCTGGTTTCTATCTTTCTCTCCCTTCCTATAATCAACCCACCTTAAGTTACCTAATGAGATCACTTTTCTGTATGTCATTTTGGTCACTCAGCAAAGTCTCCGTCATTTTTACAGAAGGAAGGGACTTAGTTTCATAAAATCCCAAGTCTGCAACTGCACTTCCTTTTACCTAATGTCATTTTCACTTGGGAGTTTCCTTCAAAATTCATAGATCTTAGGACTCTCATTTTCATGCGCTATAGGGATATCCAATAAAACAGACAGAAGGATGGAAAGATTTGCAAATAAAAAGAGAAGCAGATTTGACATGGCTTAGAGAACAAAGGGCCTCGCTTTGATGTCAACATTTATCTGAAGGAGCCTGAAAAGTATATTGCCATAAGAAGGCAGATGGAATAGTTATCCATTGCCTTGGATGAAGCTTCATGACCTTCTATTAATTACTATTCAAGTAATCTCTGAAAGTCTATAATTTTCTTTTTTATATGGAAAAAATTGATGGACATATTCCTTAATGATAAACTCAATACCCCCAAAGTTTCTTAGGTTATACACACTAATCCAGTCTAAATATTCAAGGTTTAATGCTAGGAAAAATGACTTAGTCTAGAGGCATGGGACAACACAAAATTTCTCTAGCTTGACCAAAATTTGATAAGACTCTTACACTGCATGAATACTAAATATTTATGGAGAAAACAAATTTGTATACCTTTGTCTTCCTCAGGAAGGAAGTAATAAATTATATTATGATTTCTTAAATTTAAAAGAGAGAAATTAAAAATTGAATTTTTGTGATTTAAATGTGGTGTCCCTTGAAGAAAAAGAATTTTTCTTTACTTGTTCAGGAAAAGACAACTGTGATGCTAAAGACTGATTTCTAGACATGAAAAAAAAAATACTTTTAAATAGCCATTAAGCTAGTAACAGTCATTAAATGAATTCTTAAAAGACTCTTTAAAATAGTTAATATTTGGCAAATAAATCTGGAAGGATTACAATCATTCTCATTTGTGTAATATTCCTCTTAGTCAAGGTAATTCTTTCAATGAATTAGATTGGCTTATTGATCTTTCTTTAAATGAACTATGCATCTTCTATCTTATTTCAATGAAGAATATAGTATATTGGTTAGTTTTTTCCCATTTTTTTAATCACAATGAATTTACCACATTTATAGTTGTACAATGATCATCACAATCCAATTCTGGTTAGCTTTTAATGGATCATAAAACACCTCAAAAGTTAGTGGCTTCAATCAATAATAATACTTTTACTATTCATATGAAATAATGGGTTAGATGAGCCGTTTTTCTTGTTTGACTGTGTCAGATGAAGCTGGATTGATTGTCTAGAATAGACTCAGGCAGTTGGTTCAATGTCACCTAGGATGATGGAGATGATTTAGCTATCAGCATCCAAGAGGATAGGATTGTTCACATGGTGGTAGTTGCAGAGTTCCAAGTACTGAAAATGGGAACAAGTTCCAATATGCAAGTCCTTTACAGTCTGAGGTTATGTCATATTTGCTAATATCTCATTCGCCAAAGTAAGTCACATGACCAAACCCAGATTCAAAAGCTAGATTTAAGAAAGATCCTACCTCTTGATGGGAGGAGCCGTAAAATCAAATTGCAAAGAGGTATGTTAAACAGATGGAAAATTCGTAGCAGTTTTTGCAATCCACCACAGTCTGCCTTTTGGCTACATATTATTCTTACTATGTGTAACATATGCTCACTCTTTCCAGATGCCAAAAGTCTGATTCAATTATACCATTTATGGCATCTGGCTTGAAGTTCAGGTTCTCAAGATCTGCTTCTTGTCTAGATGTGGATGTGGCTCATGGGGTGCAGCTGCTCTTCATCCAGACAACTGTGAACTAAAAGCATAGTTATCTGCTGCCAATTAACCTAATATAATAGGGCAAGATGGGAGCAAGAAAACTGCAATAGTTGCTTCTAATCAAACATAAAAGGAATGGGAGTCACACAGCCGTTTTTGGTCCAAACCAATTCTATAATCCATCCCGGCACACGTTAAAAGGTTCCCCTACCCTGTGTCTGTGGCTGTTCCTTGATTAGAGTCCATTTCTGCTCCCTGAGAGTAACCATCTTGTCCAAAATTCTGAGTCTCTTGGCTCCACTTCTAGGGTTTTCATCTCTTTTTATAAGAAATGTCTATGATTCTCATTCTGATTTCTATCCACAGAATGTTAGCAGCCCAGAAATCTTACTTCTTTTTTGAACTACTTCAATTCCTTTTAGTCCAAGCAGGTAGTTCCTTTGTTAGTATAATGGTCTTTAAAGCTTTAGGGATTTCCTATGAATCTGACTCACCTCCACTCTAGGTGATTCCTACAATTCTCTACTCCTAAAGTTTACATCCAATTAAAAAAAAAAAAAAAAAAAAAAAAAACTTCTCTCTCTACTTTGGATATGGCGACCTACTGTAAGAAAAAAAAAATTCCCTTAGGATTACTGGGAACCTATTTGTCTTTCTGAGAGCTCTTATGTCTTAGAACTTTCAAAGAGTCTTTTAGCCACATCCTTGACTTTATCTTCATAGTAAGACCATTTCCTACTTTGCGAATTTTTAACAGTTGGAGAGACTGAAGACAAAACATGATTTTTTAATTCAGCAAGTTTGGGATGATTTTTATTTCCTCTAAAATCTTGAAAACAGCTCATTTTACATATCTTACTATATGCAGCTAAAAGAAGTCAATTGACACCTTAAGCAATCTGTCCAAAAATCTCCTTAGATTCATAAGTTATTTAGAAACACTTTCTATTGTCCAAGTTCCTGTAGATGAAAGTTTTTGTCAAATGTTTTATCTACTATGTCATAATCTGGTTCGGCATTTTTTTCAGACTCTAATAATTGCTGCCTCATTGTTTTTCAACCTCCATCTACAGCCTGAATCCAAAGCCAAGTGTTTATATACCAACTGTTATGGTGACAAAACCCAGAGAGGGAAACACCCACTTGCAGATAGCAGTTTTTACATCAGTTAGCTTTTGCTGTGTAAGTAAATACTTGCTTTTACAAATAAATATTTATTATTTTTTTATGATTCTATGGTTTTCCTGCTGGCTCTTCTTCTCTGGTCTAGCTGTCTAGTGCTAGAAATTTTTAGATAGTCTAATTCACTTATCTGGAAGTAAGCTTGATAGCAGACTGGGTTGTAGGGATGACTTTGACATGAATTTCCTATCATCCAGCACATTAACATGGACTCAATTCAGTTGTGACAGAGCATTCAAGAGTCAAAGAGAAATTCCCCACGTGCAATGTTTTTCTGGCTTTATCTTATGTTACCTTTGATAATATCCATTTGTCCAAAGCAAGTAACATAATCAAACCCAGATTCAAGAGGTGGAAAAATGAATTTCACCTCTTGATGGATAGAGATTAAAAGTCATATTACAAAAAGCAATATGCATAAAAGAATAGAATAATTTCTGCCCATTTATGAATTCTATCACAATAAGCATATTTTATGTAAGACTTGGTTACAATTTTTTATGGCAAGTCTAATCATTTAGAGTTTGCTCTATTTCCTATGCTAGGTATATGGGAAAGATCAGTTATTATTATTTCCATAAATTATTTAAGGTTAGGAGGATATAAATACATGTGTTAAACAAAATTGAATTAAAAATATAACCAAGCAGGTCCCTGTGGGGCTCCTGGGCACAAAAGGCTTTCTGTATCCCCCATATCTTGTTTTGGGGAAATGGGCCTCATTCAGCCACCTGAGTTCCTAGGGGCAGGTTCAGACAGTTACTGATCATGGAAGGAAGGGGATGCAAAGACAAGGGAGGAACAGTCAAGAAACAATAATACAGGTTTGGGGCAGGGTCCTGGTTCCCTCTCAAGGGATACACATAATAATACAGGCATCATATGCTTCTTTTAGAAATGAATACTTTAAAATTGAACAGCTTAGAGTCCTTTCTTGTCCTTCTCCCTGGCTTAATTGCACCCTAAACACAATCACCCATAAGCTAAAGATTAGGCACCCTGAGTACAACTGCTTGTGGGTTAAAGATTATTAGCACATGCTGTTTTTCAGGAACTTTCCCTAGTTTGTTCTAATCTCTGATCAATATGTCCTTTCCGCAAGTAATGTTATTCTAGGCCATAACCCAGAAGACCACCGTCATGCTCATGCTGAGATCTCCTGACTCCAACTTTGATGACTAAGATCCCCCCAAAGAAAGGAGAATGGATGTTTGTTCCAATCCTGATTGCTATCTGAAAACCTGTTGTTCTCCTTTTTACTATAAAATTCCTCGCAATTCTTCCCAATTAGGGGCACAGTTTTTAAAGCATTAGTCTGCTGTGTCTCCCTTTGCCTCGCAAAGCAATAAAGCTATCTTTTTCTCCTTCACCCAGAACTCTGTCTCCGTGTTTGTATTTGGCACCTGAGGAGAGAGGCCGAATTTTGGCAGCAAAAATATTGATGTCTTTTAAAAGCCATCTTCTTGTGAACTAGAGACAGTGTTGCAAATCAAGTGAACTTAGTGATTCCACCTACCCTATCTTGATAAAATTGTAAAGGGTTATCTCTTTAATGAACATTTGCTATTTTGATTGTGTTGCTCTGCCAAGCCAATTTGAAGGTAATTTCCAAAACTCTAAATTGACTTTAAGACCTTGGGCTAGTATTAAGTTAATGAATAATTCCTCTAAAGTGTAAAGATCAACAAGTTATATGTATCATTTTATAGTATGCTGATAAGTTCGTATCTTACAGCTAAAGATGAAAGATTTAATTTGTCATCCAACCATATGTTTATTTAAGTTTATGCAGACTTATCCAAATCATTAGATGAATAAAGCTTTGGTAAGATAAAGAGTAGAGGATTGATAAGTCAAAATTAGTCTTAACATATTTCATGTTTCCTTTAAAAAAGAGAATGAATTATTTTATATATTCTGCCCAGGTATCAGAATTTCCTTAATTCATTGGAATTCTCTCACCTGACATGTTAGGTTTTTTTAATCATAATTATGAATTATTTAATAATAAATGATAAAGGTTTCTCACTTCTGAAAGAACTAGATTTGTCTTATTACAATATTCTCCGCTATCTCATTTTGACATGTCACTTTGATTCATACTAATCAAGACCATAATAATTTACCTATAATTTATGTCTATATCTTTTTTTTTTCTTTTTAGGTGCACACCAATGGCATATGAAAGTTCCCAGGCTAGGGGTCGATTTGGAGCCGCGGTTGCCGGCCTATGTCACAGCCAGCAACTCCAGATCTGAGCCATGTCTACGATCCACACCACAGCTCATGGCAACACTGGATCCTTAACCCACTGAGCAAGGCCATGTATCAAACCCATATCTTCATGGATACTAGTTGGGTTCTTAACCTACTGAGCCACAATGGGTACTCCCAATTTATGTTTATATCTTGATATAATGGTCAATATCCTTTTATCTACCTTTTTGATATTTCCTTTCCTAGACTCAGGTACCTAATTCATAATTATGAAACTGTTTCTATTCTCATCCTGTTGTGGGGAAAAAAAAAACATTTTCTTCTTACTTTCTAAAAGACAAGTGGCTGGAAGTAATTAGGTATGTTTGGTATTTTCCATACGTTAATTAGATCAACACCTCTGTGTGAGAGAGAGCCACTCTATTTGTCAAACTAACAGTATAGGAAGAACTGTCAAATCAAAGAGTAGCTGAGCCTCCTCTGGGTCAATTGTATACAATAAGATATTATTAACATGAGCATGTTTCCACAATCACACATGCTTCCAGGACAAATTTAAGCATTTTCATGTTCGTGTGCAAAGCCTGGCACAAGGATGCTAGAACAAAACTGATTCTTTAAATATTTTGCTTTTCCATTTATAGTGCCCTTCTCAGCTGGTGGCACATATAACACACATATTACTAGGTGGCTCAGAGGCTCTGCAAGTTTTTCAGTGCCATCAATGTTCATAATATGTTGGCATACTTGGATAATCATTAACTTCATTCTCTGCAAGGAATTTTGAATTATGCCCAAATAGCCAACTGCAGCCTCTTCAGTTCTCATATTTTTGGTGACTATTATAACGTGATTAATCAAGAACATTTAGTCTAATCAACAAATGGTTCCTACTTTTCCTCCCACTTTGGCCTAAAGGCCAGGCTATACAAGCTCTAGGAAAGATATTGTGCATTTCGGAGGACACATCAAAAGGTTAATAGTCTCAGTAAAGGTATCTGCTATTACGGCTCTTGGTATTGAAAGGATAGATTTATGTTTACAGGATTCCCAGTGTAAGCTGACATTGCTACTACAAGCAGATACCAGTCAGCTCACAGCAGTGGTCTGCATCAGGATTTCTAAAACACCTTGGTCCAGGAGCTGATGACTTCTTGCAAGCAGATGTCTAACTCAAGTTCTGATGTCACAAGAATTAATTATGCAAGATGAAATGAAATGGGCAAGGGAAGTCTAATTGGTAGTTTCTCATTGAAATACTAATGGTATTATTTATAATGTCCCCAATTCTGGTGGTCATATGGAACAAATTACTTTCTTTTTCATCTATATCTAACCCTCGCTTTAGTGAAATAAATTTGTACAAATAGGAAATACTTTTCTCATTGTAACTTGTTCTAACAGACCACTCAAAATTCAAGAAATACATTTCATAAGAAAATCTTATTGTAGATTATAATCCTATAAGCAAAGGATAATAATTATATAGAATAATAATGCATATCCCTAGTTTTGTCTGAAAAACTGTTTAGAATAATGTTCTAAAGCATTCAAATGCCTTTAGTGAGTTTCTTTACTTTTCAAGGCATAACACAGTTATTTGCAAAAATACATAACCTACCTCCAGGTAGAATGGAACAAACAAAATATGTAAGAAAGACAAAATACATCTAAAGACAAAGTGTGTTAGTTATAACAAGTCCACAATTAAATAGAAGGGATCGTGGAGAAATAACAAATGCAAAATTCTTTCAAGAAACTCACTGGTACCTATTCTATGACTAATGAGGTCTTATCTTCACATATTGTAAAGAATACCACTTCTTGGCAAATCAGAAACATTGGCAAACATGGGTATTCAACAAAGGGGAATTTCCCTACAGTTTACTGTGCTGCAGGTGAAACCTGTTTAGAGGAAATAGAATGGTGCTTGGTTCTCCTTCTTGGAATACATGAACTGATGGAAGTAATAAAATTATTTCTGGCAAATAAATATGATTTTTCAAAAATGTCACCATGGGTTTTACAAAGCTTAGAGATGGAAGTAAATACATGTCAATATTGCATAGCTGTAGACATTATAATAAGGATATCTTTAAATATTTGCAATCCTCGTCTTGTTACCCTTATCAAAATAAAGAAGTTCCATAGAGTAGTAAATAAAATTAATAACACTGAATCAAAAAATTGAAAAGCAGGAGTTTCTGTTGTGGCTTAGCAATAATGAACCCAACCAGTATCCATGAGGAGGTGGGTTGATCGTGGCCTTTCTCAGTGGGTTAAGGACCCCACATTGCTGTGGCCTTGGCATAGGCCAACAGCTGCAGCTCCGATTTGATACCTCTGGGATCGTCCATATGCCACAGGTGCATGCCTAAAAAACAAACAAACAAAAATCAGAAAGCAAAGTTTTGGGGTCAAATATGAGCCTTACGAGAAAAATCTGACCATGCTAAGAACCTGGTCTCACCCCTTCCCACCTAAGCTAAAAAAAAAAAAAAATTCAATTAGTTTAAAAGATATGGTTTATGATTTAGAGGCAAGCTTTGAAAAGCTGGCACTTTCTATCAACAGCCTCTAATGCAAATGTTAACAGAGTAGCAGAGTCACTCTAAAATCCTTGTTTTCTGGGACAAGCTTCCAACAAGAGAGGATGTTGTTACACCAAAAAGCAGGAACTTCTTGTTTTGTTTTTTTTACCAAATTGAACCCAAAGTCACCCAATCAGCATTTTTGATGGCCAAATAATAATCTGAACTATACATACAGCTTCTCTGAGTAACTTGTAAGCCTGATTGAAAGCTAGGTTCCCTTGCATGACTTCATAAAAAAGCCTTCACTTGGAAATCAGAATTATCTAGGAGAATTCATTACTTTCAATATTGAAAATGATCCATTTTTGTAAAATGTAAGTCTCTCATTGTAATCGTATGTGTTTGCATACAGGAATGTAGTTATGGGTAAAATTTCAGATTATATGAAAATCAACACAGTCCAACATTTTTATCATTTCTTCCATGATGACTCCCACTTTGCCAACCTTGCTGCAAGCAGAACAAAGCCCCCTCAGAGATGTCCACATCCTAACCCCAGAGCCTTATGGATATGTTAGTTATATGACAAAGAGAATTCAGGTTGCAGATGCAATTAAGGTTGCTAATCAGCTGACCTTGAGATGAGATTTTCCTTGATTACTGAAGTGGACTCAGTGTAACCACAGGTGGGAAGAAGAGTCAGATATTTGAAGATGTTATGATGCTGGCTTTGGAGGTAGAAAGCAGCTAGAAGCCAGGTAAAGCAGGTGGTTTCTAGAAGCTGGAAAAAACAAGGAAATATATTCCCCAAAGAAACTCTATAAAGGATCACAGCTCTACTAATATCTTGATTTTAGCCCTCTGAGACCCATTGCAAACTTCTATTCTCAAGAACTGGAAGATAATAAAGGTATATTGTTTTAAGAACTACATTTGTGATAATTTTTACAGCAGCTATAGAAAGCTAATACATGCCCATATTTATAATAGCCATTAGAATAAAAGCCAGACTCCTTCCCATATCCTAAAGGGTATTGCATAGAAAAGCCTTTCCTTCCTCTCTCACCTCATCTTCCCACTCTGTTCTTTGGTTACTCTGCTCTTTTGGTTACTCAAAAAATACTGATATTCTTCCATCGCTTTAAACTTGCCAACTTCTACCTGAGGATTTTGTACTTGCCGCTCCTTGGTCTAGAGTGTTCATTCCTTTGCTCTGTGTCAGATTGGCTCTTTTTCCTTTTTCCTTTGGCTGCACCTGTGCCATGTGGTAGTTCTCGAGCCAGGGATTGAACCTATACTACAACAGCTATCTAAACTGTTGCAGTGTGCGCACCAGATCCTTAACCTGGTGCCTCTTAACTCCAGGACTGGCTCTTTATCATCCTCCAACTGCCTTTAAATCATATTCTTCAAGGGGCCTTTAAATAAAGATCATATACACACACACATACATACCTGTACTTTTCTGGAGGAGGGAAAAGACACTCTGCCTCTTGAAAGAAGGAATGCCAAGTATGCACAAGGAAGAAAGAACATGAGAGTAGCCATCTTCGGAGATCAGTTAAAATAAATGCCATCTATATAAAATGGTTTGCTCTTCTCTTCGACAAGCCACAGCACCTTGTGGTCCTCTGTTATATCTTTCATTACATGCCCATACAATTTGATCACTTGTCTATCTTTTTCACTGGAATTTTAGTACTTTAAAGGTAAAGACTGAATCTCCTGAATTATTATGTCCTTAGCACCTTACTTCAATACCTTAATAATCTTTGTTGGATGAATGGATGGCTGAATGAAAAATGTACCCTATATTCATGAATATTTTATTGAAATTTCATAAACTTTATTAATTCCGTCTTAACTCCTACATACTTACCTTATACCCTCCTTGGCAAATATGCATCACTCTTTCTCTAGGGTAGCATCTCCACCTTCAAGATCACCAAATACTCCAGAACCTTATGGAACCAAAGATATACAATTATTGCTGTGCAGGATCTGTCCCTCGTTTGAACAAGATAATAACAATAATTAACAATATCCCATAGAATGTTGATGAGATAAATTTTAAATTGTAAAATTGTTTTAATACTTAAGAAATTTAAAGAATCACAATCTTACAATTTAAAATCTGTTTATGAAAGAATAACAGATTCTTTCATACTGATTTTGTGCTGTGATTCTTTTTATATCTGGAAACATTAAATATTCCAGAGCTCACAACTCTCCTGTGGCATAAGGAAAACCTGGGTGTGTACTTCTTATAAAGATTGTCAGTAGGTTAACAGCCCTCACTCTTACCTCACTCTCTCCTCACACCACTGTTTACGAACTCTGCATTTCTAACAAAGAAATGACAATTTCAGAGCTTAGGTAGGGCCTAAACTTTGCTTTATCAAGGACAATACTGGCAATTTTCCAAAAACCTGGAGGCCATGGCTCATCTGCAAATCATGTACATATATTTGCATGAATTTTATTTTGATTAGTAGCCTCAACCCATGATAGTACTTAGGATGAATGAAGCATTTTACATATATGAATAAATGAAGATGATTTAGTAGTCTTACTCCTCAGGCCTGTTTTCCCTATTCCTTTAACTCTAACTCTCCTCATCCATGCCCTTCTTGTTATTTCTTCTCTTTAAGTCTAGAGTGGGTGTTGCATTTCTTTTTTTAACACATTGATTCTTTATAAATAGTGAGAACGGGGAGTTCCCCTCATGGCGCAGTGGTTAACGAATCCGACTAGGAACCCTGAGGTTGCGGGTTCGGTCCCTGACCTTGCTCAGTGGGTTAACGATCCGGCGTTTCCGTGAGCTGTGGTGTAGGTTGCAGACGTGGCTCGGATCCCGCGTTGCTGTGGCTCTGGCGTAGGCCGGTGGCTACAGCTCCGATTGGACCGCTAGCCTGGGAACCTCCATATGCCGCGGGAGCGGCCCAAGAAATAGCAACAACAACAACAACAACAACAACAAAAAGACAAAAAAAAAAATAGTGAGAATGAAAACGCCTGCTCTGTGCTTAATTGACCCATTCAATAGATCCACTATGGCCAAAATCATTGTGAATTCTTGATTTTTGCAATTCTTTATCTTAACTGGCATAAATTGGTGTCTTTTTTTGGGCTGAGTCAGTGGAGTATACAAAACTTGTTAAGTGTGCAATTCTATTTTGAAGAGCTTGTCCCTAAAGTACTTCATAAACTAAAATATAAACTTAGAGACCAATATATTAAAAGCAGTAAATAGAAGTTCTAAAAGTAGAGGAAAAGGAGAATTACTGCTTGGTTAATAGCTTTTTGTTTCTCCTAAACTTTAAAATTCCCCCGAATGTACATGTGTGTATGTGTGTGTACATGCATGTGTGTGTGTGTGCGTGCGTGCGTATGCACACCTGCATGTTTAACATGAGGTAGAATAAGTTGATAGAGGACAATAGAAAGGGTCATTAGTTGGTTAGGAGATAGAATGCTGGTGATGGCATAAGATGAATGTTGTCAAAAAAAAAAAAAAAAACAAGGGGAGGAATACCTTGGCTTGTAGTGAAATCATAGAAAACTCTAGAGAGCACAGGCAGTAATGAAATGGTGGTGACTAGTTTAAAGATCAGCATGTAGATCTCTAAACTTCATTCAAAAATCCATATTCACTTATTCCAGTAAATGACTAACAAAGAAAATGATTTCTCTCTACATATTCCTTGTATATTTTGCCCAGGGAACAAAAAGCAATCATTTCCAGATTTGGGGGGAATATTATTTTTTCTTCCTTACCTTGCCACTTCATTTTGTGCTCTTTTTGCTTTCCCATTCTTTTCCCCCTTATTTTACTTTCTTAAGATCTAACCCTCAAGTTCTTTCTAATTTTTCAGTGTAGCCAGTTTTCCTATAAGCAATACTATATTCTTTTTTATTAGTTATTATTGAGTAGGGCCTAGTTTACCTGTAAGAAATATTTTTTATTTATTCTTTCTATGTATGGAGCAATGGAAAACATAGGAAATTACTTCAGAATAAGATTAATGTCTTCTATTTATAGGTTATAAGGGTAGTAACATGATTCTAACTAGGATTAAAATCTACAAATATTACAGAATACTAAATTAATGTTATTAAAAAATATATTAGAAACAGTAATTGAGGAATTCAGTTTAAAATAAAGTTGGGAGTGGACTCCTTTAATAGGGTTTGTTCAGAGAAGTAGAACCACATGAAGTAAGGAAGTTATTATAAGGATTAGATTTTACAAAATTATGCAAGCTGGAGAGAAGGTCCATGGAAACTCTTGTCACCTATGCTGGTTGCTGCACCTGAAGTCATTGCTGGCTATCAGGGTCAGCAGTTAGGAAGGAAAATTGCACTGGACAGACTGGGGATAAACTGTAATCCATGAATTTAAACTAGAATGCACATTTGATTTTCACAACTTCTAAGCTGGCATACGTAATTTACAGGAGAACCCGGTGCCTTTGCCACAGAGCTGCTGATGTTCTTGGAAATACTGAAATGGAAGGTCCAACAGAATCTGGAGGCTTCTTGGCCTGGCTGTTGCTACATAGCAACAAGATAAACTAGCAAATTCAGAGCAACATGAGAAAGTGGCACATGATCTGGTGCCCTACTTTGACGTTCAGAAAGTAGAGCCTACTGATTCACTTCCAAATCACATGAAAATTTCTCTTGTGGGCCACCCTAACCTAGGACCACAGCCGAAGGACATTTGGAGAAAGGCAGTCTCACCTTAACCTAAGTTAAGTTGACACAGAAGAAAAGGCACCAGACAGCAAATGATTATATATATGATGCATAAACAAGGTCCTACTGCAGAGCATAGAGAACTATATTTGATATCCTGTGACAAACCATAATGGAACAGAACTTTTAAAAAAAGAAAAAGAAAAGGAAAAAGACACCACACAATTCAACTCTTGAGCAATTCTCACATACATGTACCTCTCTGAATCATACTCAACATCCAATTAAAGACAATGCTTAAATCATGCTTCTGGCAAATATGACACAATCTCCCTTGTACAATTAATCACATGGCAATCTCTTCCAAGAAGACACAAGTCTCTTTATCTATCTTTGGATGATGTTCCTTCTAGTTGAGTCCCTCGTACCTTTTGGTCATCTCATAATTTAAATACTGAGTTGCGGGGGGCGGGGCAGGGGGTGGCAGGAGAGGGCTGTGGGCAATTCTTCTTAAGTCCCAAATGTTTGTGCATGTTTTCAAAGGCTGTAAAAGTTCATTTCTTTGGACTATGTTTTCAAGGATGTTTCAAAGATACAGATATACACATTCTAGGTTGGTAAAGATAGAAACATCCTCTTCCCGGAGGCAGATCATGTTCTAGTGTAAGAAAGATAATATTTCTCTCCAGAGGGGAATATGGTCAGGCTTTCCAACAGCTCCTTCTAGAAGATCTAGGATTCCTAATATCAGTGTTCCATTCCATACTATAATGACTCTAATGCAATAGGCAAGCAACCTCTCGTTGGATCACCCTGTAGAAATTGGGGCTTGAAGAACTGGCACAATGCTGTTATTCTGGCTAATGTTTTTACTGTGAGTTAAAAGACAGTCTTTAGTCTCTGATCCGGGCATCTTGTTTTTTCCACCAGTATTTATGAAACCAGCTATTAGCATGCAAGCAAGGGTAAAAATCTTGACTCTGAACAGTTTCTGATGACATTGAGATACCAAATTACAATTTAAAAATATTTGCATTAGCTAATAAGAGAGAAGAAAACATGGTCAATATATAGAGGAAATATCCATATGAAAATAATGAAGTAATATTCATAACTATTACAATCCTCGTTTCTATACTGGTCCCATACTAATAGCTGATAGGGATGACTGACTTCTTTCATTGTTAGTTCCATATTACCTCTTCCAGAAGAAAGTGTTTCAGTGGTTTGTTTGTTTCTTTGTCTGTTAAGGTGACACAACCTTCATTCCTTAAAGGGTTGCATTTTTAGCTACTGTGCCTGCTTCAGTTGTAGATTTCTGTTGACTTTCATCACAGGTCATGAAGTAGTAAGAGAACTTTCAGATCTCCTGCATTTCTGACATTGCCTTCTTTATCCATAGTGTAATGGCAACTTAGTTTTCCTTTGATAGCAATGATCAGTCACCACCAAGAGCATAAACCCGTCTTTAGCCTGTTGATTCACTGACATGAGGAGGTCAAAATGGCCAATTTGACATGGCAGCTTCTGGTGTAATGTAACCACTTCTCTGTCCCCATGGGAGTGTTTCTTCTTTAGGAGCAAAACCAATGGAATCCAGTTGTGAGGTCAGGAAGCAAATATATTTACTGGTGGATCACTAGGCATGATAATAAAGGGTGTTACTCCCATTTTCAACCCTTGATTCCTGGAACCATCAATCCTGCCTTTGGGGGAAAAAAATAGAAGCATCGTAGAAAAAGCATACAACATATCCTGGAAGACATTACCTCAGCCCTCACAGGGTGTTGCCAGCTGGTGCCATAACTAAATTATCAAAAGCACATTTATGTATTTTATCAGGTAACACAGTAAAGCTAATTAATTCTGTGAGCATTAGCTTCTTGTCACATTTTATTTGCTATAAAATGAAAGTCTGCTTCAGTGTAAGCAAAATATTGTTCCTTCCTTGATGGAAACGTGCCTCTGTAATCAACTTAATCCCAGGGGGTTGGCTGAGGTCTGGAATTGCTGCCATATTGGAGACTCAGTTTTATTCTCTGCTGCTAGAAAATTAGGCACTCATAATAGGTGTTGCCTTATTGATCTTGGTGAGCAAAAGTCCATGTTTCTGAGTCTATGCATAACCAGCTTCCCTTCCACCATGTTTATTCTGTTCATATCCACTGGAAAAACACATAGGGAAAAAGACGGACTGATGTTCACAGAATGGGTCATCCTACTCCCTGAAATCAGTGAGTATGCACATGGATGAAGTATCTTCATATGTTGTTTCCATTCCTCAGACATTTTCCTCAGACATTCTTGTCACCAGTTTTCCAATAACGGTCCTTTGAAGTCTCTGAGACTCTCTCCTCCTAGCCAAAAATGACAATTGTCCTACTTGAAATTCTACCTCCAAAGAGTTTCCTTTTACCACTATTCCTTAAGGCCACTCCTGAATAGGACTGCAATGCTTAATTAAACCTGATTGGGTAGCAGCAGCATATCAAGCAGAACTGCTGGTGCTATGGGACAGAATGGTTGTATCCCCCTAAATTCACACATTGAAGTCCCAACTGCCAGGTCGATGGCATTAGGAGTTAGGGACTTTGAAAGGTGATCACATGAGGACAGAGGAATGGAATAAGTGCCCTTAAAAAAAAAAAAAAAAAAGAGAGAGATTCCCTCAGCCTTTCCACCGGGTCAGGACAGAGAGAAAAGCCGGCCCTCTACGAACCAGGAAGTAAACCCTCACCCAACACTGAATCTCTCCGCACTTTGATCTTGGACTTCTCAGCCTCTAAAACTGTGAGAAATAAATGTTGGTTTTGTTGAAGCCACCCAGTCTACGATATTTTGTTATAGCAGCCAAATAGAACAGGAACATTGGTAAATAAGAACTGAAATTTTCTTTCTCAGTCTCTTGTTCACATGAATTCCTCAGTCGGCTACAGGGATGCATTAAGAGGAGAGGCAGGCCTAGTGAACCTGGGCTTGTGGACCAATGGCTCTTGCCACTTAATTGTGCCTTGAGACACACTGTATGCTGTTCCCACTGCAAAGTATCTTGTGGAAATTCTTTCAATATCCTTGACACAGCTCCATTTTATTTTTTGCATAAGTATTCACTATGTTTTATGGTGTGGGTATACCATCAATTATCTCCCATTCATAGTTTATTCATTATATTTTATTGAAATATAAATAAATATTGTTTAACCCTATAAATATTGTTTAGATAAATATCCTTGACCATATGCCCCAAAAGGGTGCTTTTCTTTCTAGCAGATAGGCTTGAAAGAGAGACTGTTGGGTAAAACCATAAACTATTTTAAATGTAACTACTTACTTTCAAAAATACCTTTTGAAAATACTGTAACATTTCACATTTCTATCAGAATCATGGGTGAGAGCGTTTTCCCGTATAACAATTTCAGCATTAAGTATTATGGCTGTTTTTTGTTTTTTGTTTTTTTGTTTTTGTTTTGTTTTGTTTTGTTTTTTTTGGTCTTTTAGGGCTGCATGTGGAGGTTCCCAGGCTAAGGGTCAAATCAGAGTTGTAGCTGCCAGCCTACACCACAGCCACAGCCATAGCCATGCCAGATCCAAGCCACGTCTGTGACCTACACCACAGCTCATGGCAATGCTAGATCCTTAACCTACTGAGTGAGGCCAGGGATCAAACCCACATCCTCATGGATGCTAGTTGGGTTCGCTAACCACTGAGCCATGACAGGGACTTCAATTATGGCTCTTTTTAATTTTTGCCAGTTTAATGTGATTTACTTAATATTTGTCTGGCTAATGGCTGGTTCAATCATGAATTTTCATGTAATTATTATTTGGATTTTCCCCTCTGTGAATTATCTACTACTGCACTTTGCTCAAAATTTTATTAATAATGTATCTTGTTCTTATTTTAAAACAACCTAGAATCATTTTGTGTTTATGGTATAAGAAAGAGGTCCAGGAGTACCCATCATGGCTCAGTGGAAATGAATCTGACTAGCATCAATAAGGACACAAGTTCAACCCCTGGCCTCAGCCAGTGGGTTAAGGATCCAGCATTGCCATGAGCTGTGATGTAGGTTGTAGACGTGGCTCAGATCTGGCATTGTTGTGGCTGTGCAGTAGGATGTCAGTTACAGCTCCAATTTGACTCCTACCCTGGGAACCTCCATATGCCACAGGTGCAGCCCTAAAAAGACAAAAAATAAAGGGGTCCATTTTTATATGAACTTCCTTAAGGGCATTGAGTGTTGCAGGATAATTTGTTAAATAATTTGTCTTTCAACTAAATTGAATTATTACTATAATTAATTGAGAATACTACATTAAAATTTTATTGACAGTGGGGTCAATTTCTAGATTCTCTATTATGATCTATTTATTAATTACTATACCAATTCCTATTAATCTTTTTTTTTCTTAACTTCATGACAGTGTTGTAATTGTATGATCTAGTATCTGGAAAGGCAAGTTTCCCTTTCCAGATATTTTTCATGATACTTTTCTTGACCAAGTTGTTTAGTCTTCCATACAGAATTTAAGATTATTTTATTCAATTAAAATAAATCTATTCTAGAGCATTTGTCTTTCTTTGATTCATTAAACATAATACCTACTAGGTCCATCTACACTGTTGCAAATGGCAGAATTTCATTCTTTTTATAGCTGAGTAGTATTCCATTGTGTATATGTACCACATCTTCTTTACCCATTCATCTACTGTTGGACACTTAGGTTGCTTCCATATCCTGACAACTATAAATAATGCCTCTATGAATATTCAGTACATGTATCTTTTCAAATTAGTGTACTTCTTGATTATAAATTGTGAATAAAGAACATTTAGTAATATTAAAAGGATATTTAGATAGGGGCAGAGGAAATGATATTTTATTAGCAATATTACACTAAAGTATATGCTCCTCATATGCTTCTATTTTGTTCACAGCAGTTTTCCTACTATCTAAAGCAGTGCTTGGCCCCAAATAAAGACCAAATACATTCTGTTGAATAAATGATCATGCTGAAGTTTTGAACTTTGAGGCATGAACTGGGAAATAATACCATGAATAACTAAATCTTTGGGGGAAGGATACAAATGCCTGCCTTATTCCTCCTTAAGACCAGGTCCTAATATTAGGGAATTGTACACAAAGACAGACGTTGTAGTTGTTTTACTCTACAAGTTTACTATCTTTTTAGATACAGAGACACATACATACACATACACGCACACAAAAGCATTCATGTGCACTTACATAACAGCATGTGAGTTATTGCACATGAACATAAAACATGTACCTTGTCACATGAACACATGAACAGAGTGCCCAGAAGGGACTCCAGTCCTGTGTGTGGCACGTCCTCTGCTCTGCTTGCTACTTCTCAGCTGTGTGTCTGCATTCAGGGGTCATATGCACTCAAAGAGCCAAATACACACAACCAGCAGAACACACTGGGAAGAGACATATCGTGTCTCCTCTTGTAGCCAAATTTACTAGAATCCCAGATTGCAGTTAACATAAAGATGCAGCAAACATCCCTCCCAGAAAATCAAAACTGGAACAAGATAAAGGACCATGTTCTTAATCCATAGGATGTTTATAAAACTTAAATGTGTATTTACTAAAACCCTAAGTCCTTTGGTTAATTTATATAAATGCTATTTTTCACTTCAAGTTGAATGTATCTCAAAACAATTGAAAATAAAAAGAGACAAATACTGTTTATCCTTTTCTTATCTTCTTTCTAGCTATGCGCTGTCAATTTAATTCCCGTTTTAAACTCTTTTGTGATCCTGATGAACGGTGAGAAGAACTTCTCTCCAATACAATGTTCTATTCACTGTGTCCTGCCTATTACATAGACTATTTCATAATAGTGATCTATTATGATATAAATACTTGTCTGAAATTTCAGGACACGAAGCTTGAAGCTGTGAAAGTACAATTAAATTGTCTAGGGATATAGCAAATTTAAATGAGACCTGGTTTGAACCTAGTTATCTATTTGAAATTTGGCCAGCAAATACCGAACACTGGAACAGAACAGAGAGATATACGTTAAACATAATCAGCCTACATAATCAAAGAAAACGCCTGAGCTGGTTCTGAGTTCTCCAAAACTTAGATATCTACTGTATAATCTGCCCAAATTCTGGATTTTCCTCAAAACAACTTTTTAGGTCAAACTATGTCACATGGATAAATGTTATTCATTCTGGATATTGGTTCATTTATAAATGAAAACAGTCAACAGCTAATGACGTTAAACTGAAGTAAAATGTGTGTTGAAGTAATCATATTTTAGGGTTTCTCTCCTATCCAGAATCCATGGGTGTGCAGAAAATATTATCTCAAATTTTGAAAAACAGCACTTTGAAGCATATAGCTTTAAATATCACAAAGGCAAATGTTTCAGGACAGCCAACCTCTGCTTACACAGTAGACATAATTATCAGATCCCGCTTGTAGAATGCTGACCACTGCCAGCATCCCCTTAGAACTTGTATCTCCTTGAGAGGAAACAAGAAGTCAGAATCAAAAAGTCAGAGCCTGGAAGAAGTTAGTAGTCATCTATCTAGTCTTTATTCTAGAGGTGACCCTAAGAAGTTTAAAGAGCTCCCCTGTGTCACGCTGATCATGAGAGGCAAAGAAGGAACGAGATTCCTTGGGATCCCAAGAGAGTGAGTTTTCCAGCAGGCATCAGGTGCCTAGAATTAAGGGATCATCAGATTTGGAACAGGCCTTCTTGGTGGAGTCACTGGGAGTGGGGTAGTTTTCCAAGGCCAGACCAATAACAAAAGTGGATTTATTTTTGAGAGTAGCTTCTCTTTCTTATTTTCTTTTAATGACCTTTATTTCCTCTAAATATTGTATCCAATATGAGACAAGTTATCCAGTGGGAAGACTTTCCATTTTTCTGGGTGAGAAACAGTCAGGTGCATCTACATCCAAACTAGCCAAATTGATATTGATATATTTTTGGCAGCTGACAGATTTTAAGGAAATAAGAAAGCACAGATAAATTCTCCTGTGATCTAATTCAAATTGTGTCCTTTGCATTGTCACCTTTTTGCTGTGTCAAGCTCTCTGATCACAAATGGCTTCACTGGGAGTTCCCATTGTAGCACTGAGAAACAAACCTGACTGGTATCCATGAGGATGTAGGTTCAGTCCATGGTTAAGGACCTGGCGTTGCCATGAGCTGTGGTGCAGGTTGCAGATGCGACTGAGATCCCACATTGCTGTGGATGTGGTGTAGGCCAGCAGCTGTAGCTCCAATTCAACCCCTAGCCTGGAAACCTCTATGTGCTGTGAGTGCAGCCCTAAAAAAAAAAAAAAAGAAAAAAATTCTCCCAAAAACTCACAATACGATCTTCTTTTCCTTGAGTAGCATCCTCATTCTGTGGGAGGGATGGACCTAGCGACTTGTTCCAAACAACCAGAATACATCAAAAGTCATAGATGCAATTTCTTAGATTAGTTTATCAAGACTCTGACTTTCAGGAGTTCCCACCCAGGCTCAGTGGAACTGAATCTTACTAGCATCCAGAGGATGCAGGCTCAATCCCTGGCCTTGCTCAGTGGGTTAAGGATCTGGCGTTGCCATGAACTGTGGTGTAGGTTTGCAGACATGGCTTGGATCCCATGTTGCTGTGACTGTGGTACAGGCCAGCAGCTGTAGCTCTGATTTGACCCCTAGCCTAGGAACTTTCATGTGCCAAAGGTACAGCCCTAAAAAGGAAAAAAAAAAAAAAAAAAAAAAGCCTTCACCAAGCAAAGGTGATCAACTAGAAACTTGTGTTTTCTTCTTTAGATTCTCTTTCCTTTCCTTTATTATTTGGTCTAAAATAGTCTAAAAATCAGTGAGATAATGGTTGCAATCTTTTGTCTTATAAATCATGCTACACTGCATAACCATTTAGAAACTTCCTAGGTTTTTCTCTAAACTATATGTTTAAAATGGAGGTGTTGGGTCAAACATTAAGATCACTTTTATTATGATCAAAACATCTATAAAACGTTCACCTATTTATATGTCCACCAACATTACATGAGAGTATTGGTTAAACCACCAGACATTTACATACCCACATTCATACAGTACATTTTCTCTCATCATGAGTGTTTGACCTATTTTCCTTTATTTCATGATATCGGATTCTTTTTTACATCCTTTGTTCATTTTTTCTAAATGTCCATCATAAAGAACAAATTAAATGGATTATTGTGTAGCCATTCAATAAAACAATAGGTAGTCATTACTAAAAGTCAGGTAATTCCACATGACCAAATATGGGAAAACCTCCAACGTATGTTGTTAATTTCTTAAAAAGATGTCAAATAGTGTGATACCTTGCTGACATTAACTTTCTCAGAAATATATATCCATACATGCTTGGATTGCAGGGAACATATCTGGAACGATGTATAGAAAACTGGAAAGCAAAGCTGCCACTGAGAAGAGGTATGATGCACTTAAACCCAGGGCGAGGAGGACAACTCTCTTTTACACGTCACCTGGTAACTTTTGATTTCTTTTCATTTTTACCATATTATGTATTAGCAATTTAAATAAAAATAGTAAGATCTTAAAACTGAATAAACACACAAAGTAGAAATAGTAAGGAGTGAGAGAGGGTGAAATCAAAGAGCTGTCAGAGAGTCATTCTCCAATCAGTGGAGGCTGAAAACACAATTGTTGGTTGTAATTGTCAATGGACAGCCAGAAAGCAATGTGATCAAGCCTTACCATGTGCGCATCCATCCACCCCCTTGGATGACTGGTAATTCCATTTTCCCCTATTAGACTTTCCCTCTCCCTTGCAGGTACCCTGAGGCACATGAGCAAACACAAAGAGAGTGTTTGGAAGGCCAGTTAGGAGCAAGTCTTCCTCCAAGGGCAAAGCACAACAAAAGAACAAAACTAAACCTAACTCATGGATTACAATTTCTATCACTGCGAGTTCCTAGAAATGTAACACCCTGGATTATATTTCTCCATGAGATGAACATCATAATCATAATATGAATTACTTACTTATATATTTCTATAACAACAGAAGTAAATAATTACAAAGTATGTCCAGCATGAATGAAAAATGAAATCACATGTAGTCCCACTTTACAGATAAATCAACTGTTAGTTTTGGGGTGGTTTCATACACAAAAATACACACATTACATATTTTCCATGCTCTGTATGCTTTTTAAATTTTTTCATGAATATATATATATAAATTTTATGTATTTATTGCATATATTTTTATACACTTGGGATAGTTCTTTTTAAAAACATTTTTACAAATAAATACAGCCAGTTTTCTCAGGGAATAATTTCAGAGGAAGTGAAATTTATTTTGAAGTCAGAAATATTTAGGATTATTGTATTCTCTGTAAGTGTGATTATTATGGAGTTTTCTTACTTTGAATGGTGTTTGACAAGTTTTGATATTAGGTTATGCTAACTATAAATGCATTATGAAGCCTCTCCAGTTGTGTGTGTGTGTGTGTGTGTGTGTGTGTGTGTGTGTGTGTATAAAATAATTTAGAGAAAACTACAATGATAGGCTGAGTATAATTTTCTCTAATGCTGTCCAGATTTTCTCCAATGCTAGGCCCAGAATGTTTTATGGAGGTAGATTTTTTTTAATTTATTTTTACAACCATACCTGCATGATATGGAAGTTCCCAAACCAGGGGTCAAATCAGAGTTGCATCTGCAGGCCTATACCAGAGCCATGGCAACAATGGATCCAAGCCACATCTATGATCTGCACTGCAGATACTCAACTCCCTGCGCAAAGCCAGGGATGGAACTTGCATCCTCACAGAGACAGTGTTGGGTTCTTAACCAGCTGACCCACAATGGGAATTTATGAAGGTAGATTTCTGACGTACTTTTAAAACTTCTTCTTATTTTTATGTATTGTTATCTATTCCTTCTTAGCTTCATATTAATAATACAATGTATCCAAAAGCTATTCAGTTCAAGGAAATTGTGAAATGAATATGTTTAATCTCCTTTTCAGTTTTCATATATGCCCTCTCATTTAAAAAAATTTGAGGGGTGGGGAAAGTAAATCACTTTTGTTCTTTCTTACCTGATTGCAACTGTATATTGAATGACACTTTTTAGACTCCTGAATTGATTCAGCTGCACTTAAAAACTTAGATTTATAATTTTACTCCTTGAAGTTTTCTAATTCTATTGTCATCTTTATTACTCACTTCCACTTAAGTATTAATTTTCTAAAATTTATAATGTATATATTGATTTATTTTCTTTCTTTTATTTTTAAATAATGAAGGCTTTTAGAGGCAGATTGCATTATTGATTCATATTGAACATTATTTCATAAAACAAGGATATATTATATATAAATATTTAAAGCCTTTAAAACATTTACAATTTAAAAATTATGCTTGAAGACTCATAAAATGTACTAGCCATATTGATTATAGAAAAATCTCTGAAGTACTATAAACATACCAAGTATAAATCGTAACACTAATATAATACAGCTGATGTAATATGACTATAACAATAAAAAATAATAAGGTGATAAATTATCAAAAGTGTACTTCTAAGACTTTAGAAGAACATTTGGAGATAAACTTTACTGTCGCAAAAAAAGTCCTTCACATGACATGATACTATACATAGAAAACCCTAAGGACTCAACCCCAAAACTACTTGAACTGATTCATAAATTCAGCAGTAGCAGGATATAAGATTAACATTCAGAAGTCAGTTGCATTTCTGTATACCAGCAATGAACTATTAGAAAATGAATACAAAAATACGATACCTTTTAAAATTGCACCTCACAAAATCAAATACCTCGGAATACACCTGACCAAGGAGGTAAAGGACCTATATGCCGAGAACTATAAAACTTTCATCAAAGAAATCAAAGAAGATGTAAAGAAATGGAAAGATATTCCATGTTCCTGGATTGGGAAAATCAATATTGGAAAAATGGCCATACTACCCAAAGCAATCTACAGATTCAATGCAATCCCTATCAAATTACCCATGGCATTTTTCACAGAACTACAACAAACAATCCAAACATTTATATGGAACCACAAAAGACCCAGAATCGCCAAAGCAATCCTGAGAAACAAAAACCAAGCAGGAGGCATCACTCTCCCAGACTTCAAGAAATACTACAAAGCCACAGTCATCAAAACAGTGTGGTACTGGTATCAAAACAGACAGACAGACCAATGGAACAGAAGAGAGAACCCGGAAATAAACCCTGACACCTATGGTCAATTACTCTTTGACAAGGGAGGCAAGAACATCAAATGGGAAAAAGAAAGTCTGTTCAGCAAGCATTGCTGGGAAACCTGGACAGCTGCATGCAAAGCAATGAAACTAGAACACACCCTCACACCATGCACAAAAATAAACTCCAAATGGCTGAAAGACTTCAATATACGACAGGACACCATCAAACTCCTAGAAGAAAACACAGGCAAAACACTCTCTGACATCAACCTCATGAATATTTTCTCAGGTCAGTCTCCCAAAGCAATAGAAATTAGAGCAAAAATAAACCCATGGGACCTCATCAAACTGACAAGCTTTTGCACAGCAAAGGAAACCAAAAAGAAACCAAAAAGACAACTTACAGAATGGGAGAAAATAGTTTCAAATGATGCAACCAACAAGGGCTTAATCTCTAGAATATATAAACAACTTATACAACCCAACAGCAAAAAAGCCAATCAATCAATGGAAAAATGGGCAAAAGACCTGAATAGACATTTCTCCAAAGAAGAGATACAGATGGCCCACAAACACATGAAAAAATGCTCAACATCGCTGGTTATAAGAGAAATGCAAATCAAAACTACCATGAGGTATCACCTCACACCAGTCAGAATGGCCATCATTAATAAATCCACAAAGAACAAGTGCTGGAGGGGCTGCGGAGAAAAGGGAACCCTCCTGCACTGTTGGTGGGAATGTCAACTGGTACAGCCACTATGGAGAACAGTTTGGAGATACCTTAGAAATCGATACATAGGACTTCCATATGACCCCGCAATCCCACTCTTGGGCATCTATCCGGACAAAACTCTACTTAAAAGAGACACGTGCACCCGCATGTTCATAGCAGCACTATTCACAATAGCCAAGACATGGAAACAACCCAAATGTCCATCGACAGATGATTGGATTCGGAAGAGGTGGTATATATACACCATGGAATACTACTCAGCCATCAAAAAGAATGACATAATGCCATTTGCAGCAACATGGATGGAGCTAGAGAATCTCATACTGAGTGAAATGAGCCAGAAAGACAAAGACAAATACCATATGATATCACTTATAACTGGAATCTAATATCCAGCACAAATGAACATCTCCTTAGAAAAGAAAATCATGGACTTGGAGAAGAGACTTGTGGCTGCCTGATGGGAGGGGGAGGGAGTGGGAGGGATCGGGAGCTTGGGCTTATCAGACACAACTTAGAATAGATTTACAAGGAGATCCTGCTGAATAGCATTGAGAACTTTGTCTAGATACTCATGTTGCAACAGAAGAAAGGCTGGGGGAAAAATGTAATTGTAATGTATGCATGTAAGGATAACCTGACCCCCTTGCTGTACAGTGGGAAAATTAAAAAAATAAATAAATAAAAAATAAAAAATAAATAAATAAATAAATAAAAATTTAAAAAGTCCTTCACTATGTCCAGTAATAATGGATTTAAACTTAAAGTTGAGATTATTTATTTATTTTGCTTTTTAGGGACACACCCACAGCACATGGAGGTTCCCAGGCTAGGGGTCTAATCAGAGCTGTAGCCGCCGGCCTACGCCAGAGCCACAGCAACGCCAGATCCCTTTGCGACCTACACCACAGCTCAAGGCAATGCTGGATCCTTAACCCACTGATCCAAGGCCAGGGATCGAACCCGAAACCTCATGCTTCCTAGTTGGATTCGTTTCCACTGTGCCACGATGGGAACTCTCGAGATAATTTTTTCAACAAAAAAATACCTCCAGTGAACTGAGTTAAAATACCTCACTAAGGAACTTTTTTCATAATAATTTAAAGAGAAGTCCCAATATAACCTCTTCTTTCCATTTTCTCATTATTTTACTTTTCTCCCCTCCACACACATCTCATAATGCACAATGTAAATTCAGCTTGAAAAATAAAAATTAGTGACATAGGGAGTTCGCATTGTGGTACAGCGGAAACAAATCCTACTACTACCCATGAGGATGCGTGTTCAATCCCTGGCCTCGCTCAGTGGGTCAGGGATTCAGCACTGCTCTGGCTGTGGGTAGGCCAGTGGCTGTAGCTCTGATATGACCCCTCACCTGGGAACTTCTGGGTGCCACAGATGTGGCCCTAAAATGAAAAAAAAAAAAAAGTGACACAAAGGTGACATGAGAATTATGATTGATTGGGTGCATCATTAAAGCTCTCCTTTGTTGAAACATAGCTATAAAGGTCTTAAATCTATTGGCTGTGAACTGCCAACTTATCACGTAATCTGGTGCCAAGAGGTGCAGTTTGAAATGCTGTTTATTTGTTGGAAGATATTCAACATAATCTCCTCAGGTTCTTAATGAGCAAATAGATAAAGGTGGAAAGAATTTAACTACAGGATTTTACTTAGTAATATCAAATAATCAGATTATTTAAATGAGTCACTGCAGGAACTAATTTGCACTGTTGCTATTTATGTACATTTTATATTTGTATCTACTCTCTTAATGTAGGCTCTTGATGGATTGGGGTCTTGTTGTAAACAACTGACTTTCTTTTCTGTAAGAAGCAATTTTCAAAACATATTCTGAAGGAGTACTTTTCTCTTCTGAATATGAATTGGAATGGTAAGCAAAATTTAACATAAAATCAAAGAACTTCTGATAAAAATACATAAAGTTTTAAAGAAGAAAACCTATCTTTTCTACCTTGGAGTCTTACATTTTCCTTTTTTTTAAACAAGCAAAACTTGCTAGTTGATAGCAGAAATTTGAAGAAACATCCTATTTGTAGTCTAAGATTCCCTGTTGTATCTTATAATATTCCTGGAATTATGAAACACATGTTCCTATTACACTTATGAGATAGATGAAGTATAAATATTAATAGCTTTTTCTTAGTTTTTCTGTTACTAACCCTTAGGAATAAAAAGAAATTTATTTGAAGGGTATTTACATTAATTCTTATGACCCAGGCACTATTACAAAAATGCATAAAATAGCCAAGCAATCGTTAAATGTCAAAGCACTTTTTTGCCATTTTTATTCAGTAGAATTTCTTAAAGCCTATAAATCTTGAAATGTGAAACAAGAATGTTATTTAAATCAGGAGGGAATGTCACTTCTTTCTAATACCCTTGTCAAACAACTCTCTAAAATAGTACAACATGTAATTCTTAAATGCCATAGATTAATAAGAGACATTCAAATCCTACAATGCAATTTGGTTTTTACCTCCGGTCACAGCTTCCTTTTCCAGAGTCTCTGATTTAGTTTCTTAACCCATATATGTGCTTATTGACAAACTATCTGATGTAACAGAAATAGCAAAGATGAGATGGAAATGCACGGGACAATACAGCAATGGAAAGAGTGACTCATTCACACCATTATCCATTTTCACTTAGTTTAAACACAATCCAGTTGAATGAAATTTTTTAATTAACTTCAGAAAAAGTATTGGATCTACAAACTCAAAGCTGAACTCTGGTTAAGAATTTATTTAATAATGTTTATAAGATGTAGTAAGATTGAGAATAAATGGTTTATCAGTACACCATTTATTAAAATACAACATTGGCATACACATGCTAACTACAGCTATATAAGGTTTGACAGATAGTAAAATAAATTCAAGGAAAAAGTTGTCTTTATACTCTTCCAGAAAATCTTCAAAAAAAACCTTAAGAAGGAATTGATATTTTAAACTCTAGGTCAATTAGCCATCTTCATTTTGTTTAAAAACAGTTTTATATGGATTTTTGAACAAATTTTTATAGTAAATCTAAGCCTAATTTTTTTGAATTTCCATCATTGCCCAATGAAGTTTAGATCCCTGATTTAACCGCTATTATAAAGGAAACTGACTTTAAATCTTTGGCATCTTCTTCTCCTTGATATCCTTTGGTGAATTCCATTGCAGAAAGAATAAAATCTAAATTATCAATTTGAATTTTAAAACCTTCATCTCAATATTTCCAAACTGACATCCCTCCAAACATACCTGTACAACACCAACCTTTACTCTCAACCAAGGCCGTCTAGTATCTTCAGCTTTCATGGCATGACTTCCTCTCTAATTCAAGTCCCCTTACTACCTATCATGGTTCTACTCATACTTGAAGGCCTGTCTTAAATGACATCAACAAGACACTTTTTATTTCCGCTCAGTCAATCACTCTCCTGGAATTCTATAAGATTTTTGAAAATTCCATTAATAGTAGTATTTATCACATGATGTTTTGTTTTATAGCTATTTGCTTCATTGTCTTTGTCCTCTAATAGAGTGTGAATCCTAAAAGGTCAAAGACTACATCTTATTTATCTTTGCATCTCCCAAAAACTTTACATAGTAAATATTGGCATATTTAATGCTATTTTTTCCCAAAAAAAATATAAACCAGTAAATACATAATATTTTTGGAAAGCAAAAATGTGTGTCACTTTATGTTCACCTTTAGCCTTCTTCTGGAAATAAGAAATACTTCTTGAATTTCAAAAATGCTTATTTTAAAACCATGAGCCAAATTTGGACCCCCTGTCTGTTTTGTACAGACTTAGAGCTTAATTTTTGAAAAAAGAAAAGAATTGAAAGTAGAATAATATTCTGTAACATATAAAAATTACATAAAATTCAAATTTAAGTGTCCATACATAGACTTTTTTGATTAACTTTATCACATTATGATTGACATGTAAATAGCTATATATATTTATGTAGACAACTTGATGAGTTTGGGGATAATTTCCACACCTGTGAAATTATCAACACCATCAATGCCATTACCTCTCAATGTTTTCCGCTTTGTTTTTAATATCACTGTGTGGGGTGGGGGGGTAAGACCACCTAAGCTAAGATCTGCTCCCTTAGCAAATTTTAAGCATACAGTATAGCAGTGTTAGCTATAACCACCATGCTATATAGTCTTATCTTCAGGACTCATTTTATTTGCATAACTGAAATTTGTATCCTTTGACCATCACCGCCTTTCCATGTGCCCCTCTCTATAGCCCCTGAAACCATGATTCTACTCTCTGCTTATATGAATGCTTTTTTTAGATTCCACATACAAGTGAGATCATCAAGTGGGAATGTAAATTGGTGCAGTCAATATGAAACATAGTATGGAGGGTCCCTAAAAGTGATGATCCAGCAATCTGACTTCTGGGAATTTATCCAAATGACCTGAAATCAGGAACCTGAAAATATACTTGCATTCCATGTTCGTGATAGCATTATTCTTAGCAGCCAAGATGTAGAAACAACCAAAATATTCATTGATGGATGAATGTATAAGGAAAATGTGGTATGTAAACACAATGGACTACTATTTAGCAATAAAACAAAGAATGAAATCCTGCCACTGGTGATGATATGCATGGATCTAGAGGACATTATGCCAAGTGAAATAAGCTAGACACAAAAACGCAAATACTGTATGACCTCACTTATATGTAGAATATAAAATAGTCATAAATAAAATTTTACTGGAATATAGCCATGCTACTTTGAGGTATGATCTATGGCTACTTTTGTGCTATAACAGAAATGTCCAGTAGTTATGACAGAGATTGTATAGTCTATACAATGAAGTATTGACTATTTAATAGCTGAAGTATTTACTATTTAATGGCTCTTTACATGAAAATATTTAGCAACATCTGTTTCAGGGTATTTAGTTTGCAGGGTTTAGCATATAAATTTTAACTTTCATGTTTGCTATCGTAAAATATTTAATTATTTGGGCCATATTATGGCCTCCTACTTGAAAGAATAAAAAGTGATAATATTTAAAAACTAGACAGTCAACTTGTACTTGAAGAATTCTCTTCCAAAGTTATACCTTGAATAATGGAGTTACCCTGGTATTATAAAAGGGATTATAAAATGTCATCACTTTCACATAACATATATTTTAGTTACCTGTAAAGGCAATATATTCAGTAAATGGTCACTAAGCACATATTATTTATGGTGAGTAGAAAAGGGCAGTGGAGGAAAGGAGACAGATATAAAAGAGAGTCCAGAAATCAAGGTAGCAGCATCAGGAAATTGATTGGATGAGGAACAATGAGAAGAGGAGGAACCAAAGTTGTCTGACTTTTCAACCCTTGGTGACTAGGAGGTTAGTGGTGCCTCTAACAGATAAGAAGTTCACAGCAAATAGAATCATGTTGAAGAGCATAATATAGTCAACATTGGAAGAACTCATGTGACATCCAGCAAGAGGTGTTCAGGTTTTCAACAGACAACTATAAATGTGATACTCAGGCTCAGGATATACCTTTGAATGTTTTCTCCTTAGAGATTGAGAAATAAAATATTGCCTGCCATATCAGTAAACAAAGGATGTCACAGTCATCACCAAGTGCAGCCACTTCCAAGGGTGAGACAGTGAGCCCTGAAGGAACTCAGGAAGGAAACAAAGAATAGCTGTCATCTAGCAGCCATCAGACTGCAGCTGCTCCCAAGAGTGAGCTCTGAAGAACACAGGATGTGCAAACACAGGATACCGGCCCTAGATAGCTTAGGTGCATGTCAGAGGAGTGATTTCAGTGATACCAGACCTTTGCATTTTCCCATATATAGAAAAGTGCTAAATTCTTCAACTTGAGATATCTGGTTTTCTTTTATTAATAGTAATCTACCTGCCCTTTGTTACAAAATTCCTATATAGCCGAGCTTCTCCCTTCCCTCCTTAGGGCAGTTTTCTCAGGGTTACTTGAGATACTGTCTTCTGGGTTTAAGTCCTCATTTTGCCCCCAATAAAACTTAATTCTCAACTTTAAGGTTTTGTGTGTATATATATGTATATATTTTAGTCGACAAGCTAATAGTTGAAGTTAGTGAGAGTATAAAAACAAAGAAGAATCCAGGAAAGAATAGTGGAATGCATATATGATCTGCTAAGAGTAACAGTTGATTAAAAAACAAACAAGTAGTTAAAGGAGTAAAAAAGCATGATGAAATGTGATTTTAAAATATGCAGATCAATGTAGTATTGCTTGTAACAGAGAGACTGAGGAAATAAAATGCATAGACATGTCACTGGATTCTAAAATAAGGATATTATCTGAATTATAGGGGTGTCAGAAGGAGAAGAGAGAGAGAAGGGGACAGAAAAAATATTCCAAGAGATAATAGCCAAAAACTTCCCTAACATGGGAAAGGAATCACTCACTCAAATCCAGGAAGCACAACGAGTACCACATAAAATAAACCCAAGGAGGAATACACCGAGACATGTATTAATCAAACTAACCAAAATTAAAGACAAAGAGAGAATCTTGAGAGCAGCTAGGGAAAAGAAACAAGTAACATACAAGGGAACCCCAATAAGGTTATCAGCAGATTTCTCAGCAGAAACTCTGCAGGCCAGAAGGGAGTGGCATGATATACTTAATGTGATGAAAGTAAAAAACCTCCAACTGAGATTAATCTACCCAGCAAGGCTCTCATTCAGATTTGAAGAAATCAAAACCTTCACAGATAAGCAAAAGTTGAGAGAATTCACCAATACTAAACCAGCCTTACAACAAATACTAAAGGAACTTCTCTAGGCAGAAAAGAAAAGACAGCAACAGGAAACAAAAATGCCACACATGATAAGGCTCACCAGTAAAGGTATATATACAGTAAAGATACAAAATCATCCATGCACAATTATACCATCAAAATAAAAAATCCTGAGAAGAGGTGGATACAAATGCAGGACACTGGAGATGAACTTGCAATTAAGAGACCAACAAGTTAAAACAATCTCATATACACATAGATTCTTATATCAAAACTTTGGAATAACTGCAAACCAAAAATCTACAATTGATACACAACCAAGGAATCTCTGGAGAAGAAATATATCTCATAGTAAATAAGTGCATAATCCACCATGAAGGGGGTCATTTGACATCATTCTTGGAATGCTGAAGTCTTCTTAGATCTGATTCTGATTTCTTCTCCATCAAAGAATGTATGATAATTATAATTAAATAATACCACTGTACAATTAAATAATACAGTTCTACAATTGTATTATTAATAACCATTTCTCTCCATGGTACAATGTAAGGTCTATAATGTCTTGTTTACCACATCAGCTAGAATGGTGTAATGCCTATATTGAAGAATCAGTAAGATGTAACAAATTGTGAGGACATATTTATATAGTTACACTGTTTTTTAACCAATTTATGCATTTTATATTTTACTTATTTTCAGAGGGTGTATTATTTTTGCTATTCTTACCAGTTGTTATTTTTATTATGCTATATAAAATATTTAATGGTATATAAGGCTTTCTTTATAAATTTTAGTTGTATAATATATACAACTTTAATATAATGCTGATTTTTAAAGAAAAATTGAAATATAATAGATAATACTAAATGGTAAAGATGAAAGCCATACAAAGTGGGATAAAGCATATAATAAATTTCCTCTTGTCTCAGCATATTTTCCATTCCACTTCTCCAGAGGGAGACACTTAATCTGTTTCTTAAGATCCATGATATAATAATCTGTCTGAATGTAATTGTGTTTAAATGTATGTATTTTATTCTGTAAAAAAATATATATTCTGTGATAATCTATGTGTGAAAAGAATGTGAAATGGAATGGATGTACATACATGTATAACTGAATCTCTTTGTTGTACAGCAGAAATTATCACAACCTTGTAAATCAACTATACTTCAATAAATTTTTTAAAATGAAAATAAAATAAAATAAAATAAAGATATTATTAGAAGTACAGGAATATCTCAGAGATACTGTGGGTTTGTTTCCAGAACACATCAATAAAGCAAATATCACAATAGAACAAGTCACACAAATTTGTTGATTCCCCAGTGTGTATAAAAGTTATGTTTACACTATACTGTGCAATAGAATTATGTCTAAAAAAAACAATGAACAGACCTTAATTTAAAAAATATTTTATTGCTATCAAAACTACAATAAGGTACCACTTCAGTCTGGTCAGAATAGCCATCATTAAAAAGGCTACAAATAATAAATGCTGGAGAGGATGTGGAGAAAAAGGAACCTCCTACACTACTGGTGGGAAAGTAAATTGTTGCAGCCACTGTGGAAAACAGTATGGACATTCCTTAAAAAACTGAAAATAGAGTTACTATATGATTTAGCAATCCCACTCTTGGGCATATACCCAGACAAAACTATAATTTGAAAAGATATATGCACCCTAATGTTCATAGCAGCACTATTTACAATAGCCAGGATATGGAAGCAACTTAAGAGTCCATTGACAGAGAAATGGATAAAGAAGATGTGGTACATATACACAATGGAATGTTAGCCATAAAGAATAATGAAATACTGCCATTAGCAACACCATGGACCTAAAGGGTATCATAGGAAGTGAAGTAAGTCAAACAGAGAAAAACAAATATATGATATCACTTATATGCGGAATCTTAAAAATAATACAAATGAACTTATTTACAAAACAGAAACAGTTCACAAACATAGAAAACAAAGCTATGGTTACCAAAGGGGAAAAGAAATGGAGAGGTATAAATTAGGGATGTGGGGTTAAAGGATACACACTACCATATATATAAAATAGATAAATGACTACATACTATACAATGGTTCTGATAGACTTTCTGAAAGACTTGTTTGATGCAGAATTGCCACAGACTTTCAATTTTTAAAAAACACAATATCTGCAAAGTGCAATCAAATGACACATTCCTTTACTACTCTAAGGTCCAGGGAGGTGAGACCCTTCATGCCGCTAGGGAAGCCCTGGAACCACAAGCACACTCGCACAACATTGTGGTAAAGAAGACATAGGTAACTCCTTCTCTCAAGATCTGGCCCTCAGCTCTGGAACAATGTGACCCCAAACATTGGCTTTAATGACCCCAGAAACACTCTTATCAGGCCTCCATGTGCTCTAAACACAAGTAGTTGATTCCCAGGGTAGTCAAAGTCTGTGGGTTGTGCTAACACCAAAGATGAGATGGGAAGCTGGGAGGACTGGAATGACAGAAGAGCTTAGGAAAGGAAAAATCATAAACTTAACTTTTCAAATCTTCCTTCTCAGATCTCATGAATGCAGTAAATTCTTGCGTTACAAAATATGGCTTCCCAGTAGTGCCAAATACCCATTTCCTTATTTTTTTTTCTTTATACTCCAGTGTGTATAGGGCACTATACAATGGTAATAGTGACTGGGGAACATTTGACAATATTTTACAATTACTGCTCTTAAACTCATATATGAGTGGGTTTAGAATAATATGCTTGAATATTAATGTTGATTTTTGTATTTCCAGATAGATATATATTGAATTCTAGAATGACTAGTAGAGATAAATTTTTATGAAGTGCTTTTATTTAAAAATTGTATGATTTAATTAATTTCAAAAAATGAAAATGAAATTTTCAGATTTATACTTTCTCCTTAAAATGTTCATATTTATTAGTACATTTCTCTTTACATTTAATAGATTTTTTATTTTGGAGGAAAAATACATTTAACATTTAATAAATTTAATTTAATTTTTTATTCTTACACATGCTTAATATTTATGCTAAAATATATTCAAATTTTATAAATTTGTAAATAATTCTATTTAATTTTCAATCTCTTTGATACTGCGAATAAGTCGATATTTTGACAGAAATAGAAAATAGAAAAGCAGAGTTCCCATCCTGGCTCAGTGGTTAACAAACCCGACTAGCATCCATGAGGACATGGGTTTGATCCCTGGCCTTGCTCAGTGGGTTAAGGATCTGGCATTGCCGTGAACTGTGGTGTAGGTCACAGATGTGGCTCAGATCCTGTGTTGCTGTGGCTCTGGCGTAGGCCAGCAGCTACAGCTCCAATTCGACCCCTAGCCTGGGAAATCCATATGCTGAGGGTGCACCCCTAAAAAGACAAAAGACAAAAATAAATAAATAAATAAATAAATAAAAGCAGAATAAATAAATAAAAGCAGAAAAGCAGTGAAGGAGGGTACCCTTTTCTCCACACCTTTTCCAGCATTTGTAATTTGTTGCCTTGTTAATGATGGCCATTCTGACCAGTATGAGGTGGTACCTCATTGTAGTTTTGATTTGCATTTCTCTAATAATTAGTGATAATGAGCATTTTTCATGGCCTATTGGCCATTTATATATTTTCTTTGGAGAAATGTTTATTCAGGTCTTCTGCCCATTTTTAAATTGGCTTGATGGTTTTTTTGCTGTTGAGTTGTATAAGTTATTTGTATATTTTGAAAATAAGTCCTTGTCAGTTGCATCATTTGAAACTATTTTTTCCCATTCAGTAGGTTGTCTTTTTTTTTTTTTAATGGTTTCCTTTGCTGTGCAAAAGCTTTTAAGTTTGATTAGGTCCCATTGGTTTATTTTTGTTTTTATTTCTGTGGCTTTGGGAGACTGACATAAGAAAACATTTGTAAGGTTGATGTCAGAGAATATTTTGCCTATGTTTTCTTCTAGGAGTTTTATGGTGTCTTATCTTATGTTAGAGTCTTTAAGTCATTTTGAGTTTATTAACAGTATGGAGGTACCTCAGAAAACTAAATATGTAACTATCATATGATCTTGCAATCCCACTCCTAGGTGTACATCTGGACAAAACTTCTCTTGAAAAAGGTACATGTACCCCTATGTTCACTGCAGCACTATTCACAATAGCCAAGACATGGAAACAACCTAAATTTCCACTGACAGATGAATGGATTAAAAAGATGTGGTATATATACACAATGGAATACTACTCAGTCATCAAAAAGAATGAAATAATGCCATTTGCAGCAACATGGATGGAACTAGAAACTCATACTAAGTGAAGTAAGTCAGTAAGAGAAAGACAAATACCATATGATGTCAGTTATATCTTGAATCTAATATATGGCACAAATGTACCTATCTATAGAAAGAAAAAAACTCATGGACATGGAAAGCAGACTTGCGGTTGCCAAGGGGGAGGGGGAGGGAGTGTGATGGACCAGGAGTTTGGGGTGAATAAGATGCAAACTATTGCCTTTGGAGTGGATAAGCAATGAGATCCTGCTGTATAGCACAGGGAAGAATATCTAGTCACTTGTGATGCAACATGATGGAGGACATGTGAGAAAAAGAATATACATACATATTCAAACTGGGTCAATTTGTTGTAAAGCAGAAATTGACAGAACATTGTAAATGAACTACAATAAAAAATCTTTTAAAAATAGAATAAAATAGAAAAGCAGAACTCTAAAAGGACAAAAATTTCAAAAGATAAAAAAACTAGTATCTTCAAAGAGAAGGACTGCTTAAATTTGTAAAAACAGGATCTAACTTCTGTAGAGCATGATTTACACAAAACTTATAAAGAGAACATTAAAATTTTTCTAAAATGTTACAACTATTGATCCAAACAATGAGATTGAGAAACGGAATTTTTATATCAGATTTGCAACAATGCAACCCCGGTCTGCTATTTAAAAAATAACAAAAATCAGGTTCATGAAAACATGAAATTGAGAAAAAAACAATAAAACTTCTAATATGTGTATTAAATTTCGATCCTGGAAAATGGCTATTGTATTCTCACAGTGTAAGAATTTTTCCAATGGAAATTCCCATTGTGGCTCAGTGCTAATGAGCCCAACTAGCATCCATGAGGATTCAGGTTTGATCTCTGTCCTCGATCAGTAGGTTAAGGATCCGGTGTAGGTAACAGACATGGCTGAGATCCTGCATTGCTAGGCTGTGGCTGTGGCCAGCAGCAGTAGCTCTGATTCGACCCCTAACCTGGGGAACTTCCATATGTCTCAGGTGCAGTCCTAAAAAGAAAAAAAAAAAAAAAAGCAGTTTCCACACAATCTGACTCAATTTGAAATTTTAGATTTTTCCATTGGATGAACATAGAAAATTTAACATTTTATTATATATCAGAATTATTTCAAATGAAGAAAAGAAATATAGAATTTGAAATGTTCAGGTTGTTACATGTCACAATTTTTTAGGATCAGTCTTGGTCAATGTTGTAATTAGAAACACTTTTATTTTCAATTAAAATAATGTGAAACTTTACTTACACAGAAAACAAAAGGGCACAAATTCAATGACTAGAACTGAAACAAAAGGAATGAATAAATAGCAAATAACCAATAGTATTAAACAAATATTAATAAACACTAATGCAAAATATGATGTTCTTAAAGAATACATAGTTTGGTAAGTAATTAGCTAATCATGACGATTTTCAAAGTACAAATAGAACAATGATTACAGAAAATAATAAAAAATTTTCTGGCTTAGTAGAAATCATTTCAAAATTGATATTTAAATCGCCAAACATGTAGGATATATTTTTAAAAATAAATATCATCACTACTTAAATTGAAGAAATCAAAATCAGATTATTAATATAGTGCATAATAAAAGGAGAGAAGAAATTTTACACAAAATTTAAAAGCATGTACTAGTTATCTGTTCAGCCAGATTATACAAGGGAAAAAAATAATCTAAGCTGAAAATGACATTTATTGTGTGTATTACTAAATTATCAGAGGAAGAAAATAAGGTTGAAATCAATAAATGTTGCTATTTTTACACATCAATTTTTAAAAGTACACATTATGATTTGAAGAACTGAAAGAAAACAACTGGTATTTCTAAGCCTTGGGTAAAAAGATTATATAGGAAAACAGTATGATACTGTCATTAGAATGATTAAGAAGGAGGCTTAACAAGCTAGAATTTTGGCAGATAATCCTGAAACATTCTTATGCTATGTGAAGCACAGAGTTTGAATTCATTATCAGGAGACCTCAACTGGACCCAAAGAAGTGATGAAATACTTTACAAGAATTCAAAGACTACATGTGATATTTTCTCCATCTGCCTAAAGATGTGATATCTTGAAGAAAGTTATCAGTTTTACAAACATTCTTGGAGGCATGACAGGAATGCTGACTAAATACTGTTGAAAATATCCAAAATAAAATATGTACTTGAAAAGATAAATAAAACTACCAAAAAGCCTCAAACTGAAGCAAATTTTGGTTTTGGTGAAATACAATGTTGAATTTGTATAATTCAAAATTATTTGATATTAACGTTAACAAAATTTTCAAAAATTAATGTATGCAAGATTTACTATTTCACTTTTAAAAGGATTAAAATTTACATTTTTAGAGTTTTAGAGAGAATGATCTTTCATATCAAAGAAATAAGAAAATGAGAAATTTTGCATGACTGAAGGAGAGAGTTTACATATAGATGATCTGAAAACTTATTGCTTGTAACTTCATTATAATGTTTTATCATGATATGCAAAATATTATGGTTTACTGCTCATTCTTAGTTTCAAGAATTTGTTGACAAAAAGCTACTGACTCAGCAGAATAAAGCATCACCAGATTCAAATAAATAAGATTAATCAGAAAAGGTTACTTATTTTTCTATTGATGTTAATTTAACCTAAATTACTTGATCTTGATTATAAAAACATAGCTAGTGCATTTTCTGAAAAGAAATTGAGAAAAATTAATTTTATAAGTATGAAAATTTTGATTTCTGAATATCCTATTTTTATTCTCATCCAAATATCACTGGCTATCAACAGAACACCCAAACATGTACAATAATAATTAAGTTTATTCATTTTTGGTACTTTGCCAGCTTTCAATGACAAAACATCACAGATGGGAGTTCCCTTGTGACTCAGCAGGGTTAAGGATCTGGAGTTGTCACTGCAGTGGCTCAGATCTTGTAGTGGCTGTAGCATGGGATTTATCCCTGGCTGGGGAACTTCCACTTATCTCGGGTTCAGCCAAAAAAAAAAATGCTTCAACATTCTTTTATCACGGCTGGTTAAAAAGCCTGAACTAGTAAACATTGCTTACTTCACAACTTAGTCCATGTTCCCCTTACACTCTGCCAGCACCTCAGCTCAGAACCCTCTTGACACCTTCTGTCAAAGATTGGGAACTCTTGGAAACAGACTCCAAGATGGTGATTTGTATGCAGGAAATTTATTTGGACATGCTCAAGTTCAGCAGCTATGGACTGAAGAAGCAGAACTGGGCAAAGGGAGAATTAGAAGAGTGATACAATCACAACAAAGACCTTAGCTGATTCTATGGCTTTGCATCTTGAATGGTTCTTCAGAGATTTTCTGTATTGTAGCATGGGGGCAGGCTTTCCTAGTTCTGTATGACTAATTATTACATTGAGCTGTTCCCAGGAAGGGAACATGACCTTCAGTGGGTAGACTGTCTTCATCTAAGAGGGACTCAAGAACAAAAACAAGAACTCAATTAGAAAGAGTTGGTTGGCAAGACTCCCAGCAGCAGGAGAAATGAGCACTGCAGTCCCAGAGGAAAGAATCTGGACAGCACAGCCAAGACACCCGCTATAACCACTGTCTTTCGGGGCTACCTTGAGAGCTTCCGTCTACCTCTAGCTTGTGCTGCTCTAACAATCAGATTTACCAGTAAATTGGGTTCACTCTTTTTCCTTCTCCATGGTGGTAAAACAGTGACACATGCACAATGTCAAAGTAAGGTATCCCTTTGTGCTGTTTACTGTGTTTTCCAGAGTAGCTTGGCTTGGTAGACTAGAACCTGTAGTTTATAAAGTAATACTGCTGTATATATCCAGGTTTATGGGTGAGTTGTTCAGATAACATACAGTTTATCTCAAACCATTTGACTCACATAACCCCAGGATTTTGTAAGGTCCACAGCGTCCATTTTCCAACAGAGCCTGGTAGCCCTAGAAGCTTTTCAATTGGAAATAACTGATGGAAGAATAGGGAGCTCATTGCATTGCTCATAAATGGTAGATTTGGTAGACTCTTACTTGAGTTTGGAAGAGTTTCATATAACATTGTGTCTGTCACAAATACTTTAAAAATCATTGAATGTGTTAGATTATTTGATTGCAGGACTCTCTATTATTCAAGATCCAAATCAATATTAGCTCCTTTCCAGGTCTCAATAAGAAAATGGGCTGGAGAAAGATGACCAAGCGTACATGCTGCCTCCAAAATTCAAAGAAGCCAACCAAACTATGTGTCTGTTTTATTGTGTTGGGTGGAATAACTTATCCTTTTTTTTTTTTTTTTGGTCTTTTTGTCTTTTTAGGGCTGCACTCACAGCACATGGAGGTTCCCAGGCTAGGGGTCTAATCGGAGCTGTAGCTACCAGCCTACGCCACAGCCACAGCAACGTTAGATCCGAGCCGTGTCTGCAACCTACACCACAGCTCATGACAATGCCAGATCATTAAACCATTGAGCAAGGCCAAGGACTGAACCCACAACCACATGATTCCTAGTCAGATTTGTTTCCGCTGTGCCACAATGGGAAATCCACTTGTCTTGTATTTTAGAAGAGTTATTTAATCATGAACCCCTGACCATGATGTAACATACCACTGAACTTTTTCAGCATTTATCTCTAACACACATATCTTATTAGGACACTTACAGTGCTTGTTATTTTCTGGTCACAGTTTTCAATTAGTGTAATTTTTCACTGCAAAGGATTAGGATGATTTTTAGGCCACACTCAAGCTCACTCCACAGAACTATTGAACCCAAATCTAAATTTTAATAAGATTACTAGATACTTTAAAAATTAAGAGGCACTGCCCCAGACTATACTATGTAGAAGAGCAGAGTTGACACAGCATTGAGGCAAAACAGGTTAAGTACCCTTCCATCTCTATTATGTAAAATATCCCAATTTCATACCAAATAACCCTAAATCTTTCCCACCACAGTCTTTAACTTAGTGTGAGATACTTAGCAAGACTGAGGTAGGGTTTTGGTTTGGTTTTGTTTTTTGTTTTGTTTTGTTTTGTTTTGTTTGACAGTACCCAAAGCATGTGGAGGTTCTGTGGCCAGGGATCAAACCTGTGCAACATCAGTAACCCAAGCTGCATGATGACTATGCCAGATCCTTAACCTGCTGCACCACGAGGAACCTCCAGCAAGACTGAGTATTTAATTGGTGTTTACAATAAAACCCTGTTAATCTTCAGTCTTACAGCCCCTATGAATTCTTGACATGAAGTTGTCCCTCAAAACTGCCAACAGGTCTTCTGAATCTTCACAGCTATTCATAATTGTTCATAGCTCAGATTTTTTATTTTCCTCTATTTTTGTTTTTTCCATCTCTAAAGCTATAAACCAAATCTGGAGAATCCAACGATCTTATAATAGCTATTTTTGACATAATTACTAAGTGCCACAGCTACTTGATCTCCCTTCATCTAATGATATGACCAATTATAATGCCACTCTTTGCCATGAATTACCCATGTCCCATTGCATTTAGCAAGGAGTTATTATCCCTACATTCTTTGAATGGATAAGTGATTCATTCTAGAATTCCATTTTGTGAATCTGTCTCCTGGAACTATTTCCCGAACCAAATTACTGTATTAGTCAAGACCAAATATGGCAAATCTAATCATGAAAATGGTCTAAGACACACTCTAATTAAGCTATTTTGAAAAAGACTAAATAAAGTGAAGACACAAGGGGACACTGTATTACCCCAGACCTAGTAACAATTGGACTGCTACATTTCTGGACAGATAAAAGGTGGGTAGGTAGAATTGCTATCAGAATCCGCAAGTGAAGAGCGTTATAGGCCAAACCCTCTTGAAAGAATTAGTAACTTTCAGTGAAGGGTCCTATCACATCATAAGCACAGAGAGGAATAAGTGTCCTGACCCTGCAATCATGCCTCCCTCTTATCTACGAAACACAGCAAGAAACTAATGGGCAGGAGTTCCCATGGCGGCATAGCGGTAATAAACCCGGCTAGTATCCATGAGGACATGGGTTTGATCCCTGGCCGCACTCAGTGGCTTAAGGATACAGCATTGCCATGAGCTGTGGTATAGGTCACAGATATAGCTCAAATCACTTTAACGTGGCTGTGGTGTAGGCTGGCAAATACAGCTCCAATTAGACCCCTAGCCTGGGAACTTCCATATGCTGAAAGTACAGCCCTAAAAAGACCAAAAGAAAAAAAAAAAAAAAAGAAGAAGAAAAAGAAGAAGAAACTAATGGACAAAGGGACCCATTGATTTATTCCACTTAAGTCAGTCACTTTGGGCAAAGAATTGGGTGCAAAAAAGTGGAAGATACATATATAGAGGCAAACATAGCAAGCTAGCACAATGCAATTCGATATCCAAGATACAGTGAGAAATACAAGTGCCAAGAGTAGGAGAGGATCATGTTCTCAGCAGAGTATTTTCTGCCAGAAGGCAAATTACTACAGGAAGGGAAATTATAATCAGAAATTTGCTTGGTGAAAAAGAGGAAAAAAAAAAGATCGAGGATGTTAATTAGATTAATTTAATGGTTATTAACACCAAGTGATAATAACTGATATACTCATCTTCACAATAGGGACATCCTTCATTCACTTTTTTGAACAAGCAGACTTTGAATTCCTATTTACCAAGCCACATGCCAAGCTATGGGAACACAAAGAGAAATAAAACTCTGCTCATCTCTTCAAAAAGCTCATAGTCTAGTAAGAAAACAGACACAGACAACATAATTCACCAAAATAAATGCTATGTCAGAGGTAATTCACAAGGTGCATGACACCTCAAATGAGGGCAGTTACTAATGGATCAACAAGTTTCTCAGTGGGGATTATCTGTGCTGAGTGCTAAGAATTAGTCATTGTTAACTAGGAAAGAATCAGGAGATATATATCCAGTAGAAACAGCAATATATGAAAAAGTAGCATGGCCTACCTAGAAAATTTCAAGTTGCAACCTATTATGTCTGGGATAGATGTGTAATATAGACTATGACAAGGAATGAGAATAGCCATTGAGTCAGGAACGAAATCATGCCAAGGCTTTTACATGCTTAAAATCTTATACGTTAGCCTAGAGTTAAATGGGGAGCTATAGAAAATGTTAAGATTAAGAATAGCCTGAATCCTGAAAGCAATTCATTCTATAATTAGCCACTCTTTCTCCCAGATAATACCGAAGACATTCTGGCAAGTCCTTGTGCTTCGGGCTTCACTTTTTTTTAAGAATTCAAGCTAATGACTGCCCTGTTGTTTATATGTTCTCCCTTCCAACAGTGGTCAGCTAAATTGGTTACATTAATTTTTCTGTTAAAATCAATTTACAAAATTTCCCAAGTAACCTCGACTGAAAATAGACATCTGGGAACTCTTTAGTCACATATTTATATATTCTTTCCATGGAGTCAGTTATTTACATGATAGCTTACCTTTGTTAGTCATCCCAAGACATTTCACAGATTTTATTCTTACATAATGCCTTTGATGATTAGGATTTAATTGCTGTTATTTTCAGGTCTTAGCTAAAATTAAATGAGGAAGAATTCAAAGCATGGATCAGCTCATTAGGAAGCTTATCCAAATGGAACACAAGATTTTAATAGTACTATTATTAGATGGTACCATAAAAAATCAGCATCATAAATATGTACATTATAGATAAACATTAGATGGATGGATAGATATACACTTATAGAGAGATTGAACTTGATTGCTTCCAAATGGGAAGGAACTTCTGGAAGGCTGAGATGACTACTACAGGGAAGAAAGTGATTATATGAAGGAAGAGGAAAGGCCAAGTGAGGACACAGCAAAAAGGTGGATTTGCAATACAAGAAGAGATGTCTCAAGAGAAACCAAACATGTTGACATCTTGATTTTGGACTTTTATCCTCCACAACTAATAGAAAATAAATTTCTATTGTTTAAGCTACCCAGGCTGTGGTATTTTGTTATGGCATACCTAGCAAACTAATACATATTTTAGCCCTGAGAAGTAGGGTGCTACTGAAAAAAAAAAAATCTAAAAAAAGTAGCAGTGGTTTTGGAATGGAATAATGGGTCAAGACCAGAAGAATTTTGAGGTGCATTTTAGAAAAACGAGATTGAAGAGATTGTTGGTAGAAATACAGAAGATGTTTCTGGTGAAGCCTCAAGAAAATAAGGAACATGTCATTGGACACTGATAGAAAGACAATCTTTGTTACAAAGAGCTTGTATGAGTTTTGTTCTGGTGTTTTCTGGAAGGTAGAACTTGTGAACAATGAAATTGGATATTTAGCTGAGGAGATTTCTAAGCAAAATGTTGAAGGTGCTTTATTTCCCCCTACTGTTTATAATAAAATGCAAAAGGAGATGAATTGAAGACTTGTTAAATTAAAAGGAAGATTGAAGATTTGGAAAATATCCAGTCTATCCATGTTGCAAAAAATGAGAAAGTATGTTCTGGAGAGAACACCAAGGATGTGGCAGCACAATCATCTGATAAAGAGATTTTAACTCAAACGTGTGAGTTTTATGTGACTCTGACTGGTTTCAATAGGCCATCTCAGCAGAGAAAGGGAATAGAGATGAGGTTATTCCAGTGGAAACACTGCTAGTGTAAACTCAAGGGGACAGAGAGGGAATGAAAGAAAAAGTCTGTCAACTTTTGGGATGCTATAGAATAGAACAATAAAGGTATCTGTCTGGTTATGTGTATTATCCTTCAGGAAAATTGAAGAATGACGGTAAAAGTGACACAGACAGAGATCATCAGCAGGGTGGCCACTGCAACCACAGGGGCAAAGGGCACAGTTCCACGAGATAAGGCTCTCTCTTCCCTGCTTTCAGTAGGGCAGGACTGTCACCAAGACCTGACAGGGTAACACTGCCAACCCAGAAGGCCCAGAAGAGGAGGCTGACACACTGGAAGGCCTGGAGGACAGAGCACTAAGGCAAAGGGGATCATGCCTTGTCTGAAAATCTAAAGGAATTTCCCCAGCTAGGTTTTGGACTTGCTTGGGACTAGATTCTTCTTTTTAATTTCTCCCTTTTACATGGGAATGTCTATCCTCTACCTGTCACACTATTATATTTTGCCAGCATATAATTTGTCTGGTTTCACAGGTTCACAGCTGGAGAGGAATTTACCTCTGGATGAATCACCCATACTTGATTCAGTCACAGCTACGAAATTGAACTTGGGAATCTCCAGTTTTTTATAATGGTCCATAAGCAAGTCTGCTCAGCCTCTGCCTAGAAGAAATGCATTATCCTTATTATACCTAACAACAAAGAAACCTATCACCTGCTCTAGAGAAAAGACCCATCCTCAGTCTTGCAAAGCTGTTTGTTATGCCTACCTCCACAAAACAGTCATGAAAAAAACTGTGACTACCTCTGCTTGTAAGAAGAAAGGAGAGACCTATGAAGAATTCTCTCTCAACAATAATTAATAGATATTATAAGAAAAAGAATGTGTGTGTGTATATATATATGACTGAGTCACTTTTCTGTACAGTAGAAAATGGCACAACATTGTATATAAACTATTTTTAATTAAAAAAAGAAAAAATAGGAGTTCCCGTCGTGGCGCAGTGGTTAACGAATCCGACTAGGAACCATGAGGTTGCGGGTTCGGTCCCTGCCCTTGCTCAGTGGGTTAATGATCCGGTGTTGCTGTGAGCTGTGGTGTAGGTTGCAGACGCAGCTCGGATCCCGCGTTGCTGTGGCTCTGGCGTAGGCCGGTGGCTACAGCTCCGATTCAACCCCTAGCCTGGGAACCTCCATGTGCCGCGGGAGCAGCCCAAGAAATAGCAACAACAACAACAAAAGAAAAAGACAAAAAGACAAAAAAAAGAAAAAAGAAAAAATAGATTACAATTATGAGCATTCAAGTAGTTACTGTGCCTAAATAAATAAAGAAGCACATAGACTTAAAAGGTAAATTATCTGTAAAGTTATGTAATCTTTGGTATCAATAAATTGAACCCCTATCCTACATAAGAAAATTAGTTTTGTTTTAGGCATAGTGAATATGAAGTACCTATCAGATATATAACTGAACTATCCAGTGAGAAATTGGAAATTGATCCAGCTGTTGAATAAAGATTAAAACCTGGTTATACCAAAATTGGAATCATTCTTATAACAAAGTCAACCAAAGCTTCCTTTTCCTCTTTAGCAAGGTTTTCTAGCCCAGAAGTCAGGAAACTAGACCATGGGTCAAATTTTTCCTACTACCTGTTTTTATATAAACATCAATAAAGTTTTATTGAAACACAGCTATATCCATTTATTTATGTATTTTCTATGGCTGTTTTCACACTACAATGGTGGAATTTAGTAGTTGTATGACATACAAAGGCAAAAATATTTACTACCTGGCTCTTTAGAGAAAAATTTTTGCTGACTCCTGTTTTACACACAAATTGATGCTATCATGTTTGATTCTTTGGGTCCTTACCTGATAATTTTATCCTCATCAAAGTCATTTGTGAAAGTGCACAAAAATCAGTCTTTTCTTTCAAAGTCATTTGTTTGTTTTTTAGGTCCACACCCACGGCACATGACAGTTCCCAGGCTAGGGGTCAAATAAGAGCTACAGCTGCCAGCCTGAACCACAGCCACAGCAATGCAGGATCTGAGAAATGTCTGCAACTTACACCACAGATCATGACAATGCTGGATCCTTAACCCACTGAGTGAGGCCAGGGGCCAAACCCACATCCTCAAGGATACTAGTCAGATCCGTTTCCACTGCACCACAACAGGAACGCTCACAAAGTCTTATGTCATGAAACCTTACCTACTTTCTGAAGATTTGAAATTTGCCTTCCCATATTTGTATTTACCCAAGTAATAAGAATCCAGTCAAAGAATGAGTTAAATGCTATATTCGTGGTACAAAATGCAATGATAGGTCCAAAAATGAAAAAAAAAAAAAAAACAACTCACATGGAAAGGATCTGGAATGTTCTCCTAGAAAATATGTTTTAAGGAGTGTCTTAAAGGGCGGTTGGGGCACTGAGAATCAAAATTTCAGAGCTAGTGAGGGAATAATGTTAGCAAAGAAAAGGAGGTTACAGGAAGCAACCTGGATACTTAGACCAGCAGGGAAACAATCTGTAAGGTTAAGTCAAGGCAATAGGATATGAAATACTTTTTCATATTGTTTTGTGATTCTAATTCTATAACTCTTGAAATGTCTGGGACATCTTGTGTATGCATTATGCAGAACAAGAGGGAAGAAGACAGAGTCAGCAAAAAAAGAAGTCTAAGATAACCTGCTGTGACAAGCAAAACAAATGAGAAGCTTGTTTGACAAAAAAATAGATTCTACAGTCCAGTGCCTGTTCCTGATGTTGACAGAAGCAGAGGAGATGTGCATAATATGGAGCATGTACCAAGGTGATTTTAAAGGATGGTGGGAACTCAATCTAGGAATATGATTTACAAAGGGCAAAGAAAGACTTTTGAATGTAGAGGTCATTGCAAAAAAGAAAATATATCATTGAAATTTTTCATTATAATGGACTTTCTGAAATGTGTCAAAACTTGAAAAGCTGCCATAAAAAGAATATATTTTGGAGTTACAGATCAAAATTTGAAAAGAATTTAAGGAAAAAGTATCTTCCAATTTCATCAGACTATGACAAGTAAGGACTTTATTAACTCTACAGTTTACTGGAAAAATCTAGTCATATGATTTTTAAGAGCACTGTAAGTTATGCATTAATATTTAATTTCCTTATTTTATATTTGTGGGGTTATCTTATACCATTTCCATATGTAGTGCTATGAATCTCAAGCCACAAACTTAAGTGCTCAAGAAATAGTATGTTATTTTCTGTAACTCAATTTAATTTCTAATTCCAAGTCCCTTTCCCTTCAATCACTCAGCTTTTCTCCCATCCCCAAGGCCATTCCATGGTTCCAGCATCTTAACTCAGTGCCAAGGTACTGTGGGAAGGGACGATTTCTATTCACCAATCATCCCTCTTCACTGATATCTCTTAATCCTGGCAACATAGTTGCTTCAGGACAATCAGCTCTTGTAGCCTCCATATCTTGACTGGGGCCCAGCTACTTTAAAAGAGTGCCTTTGGTTCTTCTTACTAGAATCACCACATAGCCAGTTCTCTTTAGATTTCACATTTCTATTTCCACAGAGGCAATCCCTGGGAGGCAGAAGATAAACTCTACTGTTTCAGGATTCACAGTAGAGATTAATGCCAAGGTAATTTCACTTTTTCTCACTTCAGTTGAGATTAATGCCAAGGTAATTTCTTTTATGAGTCTGATAGAAATGACTCTTCAAAACGCTCTAGCTAGCTCCTTTCCTGTGGGAAATCAGCTGCTCATTGGCATAAGTCAGAGGCTTTTGAGCTGGAGAGGAATTTAGCATCATGGGCATATTTTACAAGGCTGACACCAAGGAAATAGCCCATAGAATTGCAGGATTAGTTAAAAACAAGAGAAACACACATATAAATGCATTCAGAATAATAGGAGTTAGGATAATTAGAGTTCTTAGATTTAAAAAAAAAGATATAAATATAAAAGATAAGAAAGCCTAGAGTAAATTTAAGGTATTAGTGTGAACTTAGGATTTTTACTTTCAAATAGACATAGATACATGTACCTAAGAGTTTGTGTACATAGAGGTGTGTATATATATATGTGTGTGTGTGTGTGTATATATATATATTTTGTCTTTTTGCCTCTTCTAGGGCCGCTTCCCATGGCACATGGAGGTTTCCAGGCTAGGGGTTGAATCGGGGCTGTGGCCACCAGCCTATGCCAGAGCCACAGCAATGCAGGATCTGAGCTGCATCTGTGACCTACACCACAGCTCACGGCAACACCAGATCCCTAACCCACTGGGCAAGGCCAGGGATCGAACCCGCAACCTCATGATTCCTAGTCAGATTCGATAACCACTGTGCCACGATGGGAACTCCAAGGCACATCTTATAACTGTCCTCGAAGAAGTTCTAAAGGCAATGGCACCCTGGAAGTTATGAATACACATCTGTTTCCCAGATTGTGGTTTCTAAAGTTATTCTCCAATTTAAAACAAAAAACAGAACTACAACAACAACAAAAAAAAAACCCATGGTTTTCTTGGGAAAATGGCCGATTCCAGGGCTTGGGCTAGGAAAATATCCTGAACATCGTCTCATGAGAGAAAATAAGAAAGCTTAATTATGGTACAACCGCTATGGAAAACTAAACACAGACCTACCATACCGCCCAGCAATCCCATTCTTGGGCATATATCCAGACAAAACTTTCCTTTAAAAAGATACATGCACCTGTATGTTCACTGCAGCGTACTCACAACAGACAAGACATGGAAACAACCTAAATTTCCACTGACAGATGAATGGATTAAGAAGATGTGGTATATATACACAATGGAATACTACTCAGTCATCAAAAAGAACAAAATAATGCCATTTGCAGCAACATGGATGGAACTAGCAACTCTTCATACTAAGTGAAGTTAGAAAGAGAAAGATAAATACCACATGATATCACTTATATCTGGAATCTAATATACAGCATAAATAAAACTTTCCACAGAAAAGAAATTCATGGACTTGGAGAACAGAATTGTGATTGCCAAGGGGGAGGGAGAGGGAGTGGGGTGGACTGGTAATCTTGGGTTATTAGATGTAAACTATTGCCTTCGGAATGGATAAACAATGAGATCCTGCTGTGCAGCACTGGGAACTATATCTGGTCACTTATGATGGAACATGATGGAGGATAATGTGAGAATAAGAATGTATATATATATATATGTATATTTGCTGTACAATTTGCTGTACACTAGAAAATTGAAAGAATACTATAAACCAACTATAATGGAAAAAATAGAAATCATTTTAAAAAAAAGAAACTTATTTAAAGGTTGATAGGGACATTTCAAAAGACCAGAGACATTGACCTGAATGTGCTCTACTGACTAAATACATAAAAATAATAATTTGTTAGAGGAAAATAGAAATGGATAGGAAATCTTTAGCTTATAGTAGAATGCCAACTAACAAAGAAGGAATAGTGGAATTGAAGGATTAAAAAATCACCTTTTGGCAATCATAGCATAACAATTGATTCAAGAAAGATTTATCAATGGATGCTAAAATTAGTAGATCAAGGTTTGGATAGAAACAGGAAATTTACATGGCCTCAAGGTAATGTCACACACAATATTTTTAATTTACTTCTTAACAAGTTACAAGAAAATTATTAATTAACTTTAGAAAGGAGAAATCTGGCAGATACCATTTTAAACAAGTGGTAAAACTTTTAAGTCACCAAGTTTGAGACAAACTGTCCCCTAATGTTATGGGCTGAGAAGATCACTTCATTACTTCTGTGATATTTCTACCAAAAAATGCACAGCTAGAAACAAAGTATATGGAAACATCATAGAATACCTATATCTTAAAGATAAAAAAAAAAAAGTCAAGGACATGAAAAATAAAGTTGAAAGGACCTAAAACTCATGGGCTCTAAATGCAATGTGTGATTCTGGATTGGTTTGTGGACCAGAAAAGAAATGAAGGAAAATAAAATTTTAAAAAGTTGTTTCATTCTATAAAAGGCTTATCTAAAAAAGGGTAAAATTTGAATGTCTGGCGATTGTACTATAGTATTACATTCATATTAACTTCCTTATTTTATTGGGTGTACTAGAATTATAAAGAAGAGTGCCCTGGCTTTTAGAAAACACTGAAAAATTTGGGAATATGGGGTAAGACAAAAAGAGAGAGAAAAGAAAATGTTCTAAAATGCTAAAAATTTGTGGAATAAGTGTGAGCATTTGTATAGGGTTCTGCAGAGAAACAGAACCAATAGGAAATGTATAGATATATAAAAGGAGATGTATTATGGTAATTGATTCACATGATTATGGAGGCTGAGATATGCCACGAAATGACACCTGCAGCTGGAGAATGAACCAGAAAAGAATTCAGTCCAAGTCTTAAAAGCCCAAGAACCAGGGGAGCTGATGATATAACTTCTAGTCTTAGTAAAAAGGCTCAAGACTTGAGAGTTTAGTAGATGCAAACTATTATATTAAAAATGGATAAGCAATGAGGCCCTGCAGTACAGCACAGGGAACTATATCCAATCACCTGGGACAGAACATGAGGGAAGATAATATGAGAAAAATAATGTATAGGTATAGATATAATGATTGGGTCACTTTGCTGTACAGCAGAAATTAACAGACCATTGTAAATCAACTATACTTTAATACAAAGAATTCAAACAAACAAAGACTTGAGAGTTCAGATATCAAAATGCAAGAGTAAATGGACATCCAAGTTCGAGGAGAGAAGGAGAGAGAGAATTCTCGCATCCTCCTCCTTTTGGTTCTGTTTGGACCCTCAGTGGCAGGGCTGATGCCTACCACCTTGGTGAGGGTGGATCACTTCATTCAGTCTACTGACCCAAATGCTAAAGTCTTCCAGAAACACCCTTACAGACACATTCTAAAATAATGGTTTACAGCTATTTCAGTATCCCCTGGCCCAGTCAAGTTGAACACATAAGGTTAACCATCACAATGCTGGACTGGACTTCTTTGTAATGTTCTTATGACACGTTGAAATTTTTTAAATCTTTCAAAATTAAAAGTTACTCCAAAATAATTCTATCACTGTATCTTAAAAACCAATCTTTCTTTTACCTCCTCACTGTTGTAATTTTTTCATAGGGGTTTACAAGTTTGTAAAACAAATGCCGGAAAATCTTGTAGAAAACTCTTACTTTCTAGCCTTCTACCTAGCTCTTTGTGAGGAAGGCAAATGAAAAATCCAGACACAAATTACTCACATAATGCATGTTGTTACATGAGAATACATTACACTATCCTAGCCATTATAAAAAACAAGTATGTAAATCTAATTTAAAAATCAGTTACTTGTTTATAATTTTATGTACTACATAAGTTGTTCTAATTACTCTTAGAAAATAGAAGTGTAATGAAAATATAATTTGGAAAAATGCTGAACAAGCAATTATTAAAGTCAGAAAAATCATGCCTCAGTATCTTCAGGGGGTATTCCATGGATGCTCAAGTCCCTTAAATAAAATGGCATAGTATTTGCATATAACCTACGTACATCTTCCGATATACTTTAAATCATCTCTAGATTACTTATAGTACCTAATACAATGTAAACATTATGTATATAGTTGCTAATACAATATAAATGCTATGCAAATAATTACAGCAAATTCAAGTTTAGCTTCTTGGAATTATTTAAAATTTTTTTCCAAATATTTTCCATCCATAGTTGGTTGAATTCAAGAATGCAAGATTCTGTGAATATGATGGGTCAAATGTATTTTATTAAATATGAAGCCATAGCCATATGATAACAACATAGTATAAATTTGAGATTTAAAAAATCAGAAATTATATTAAAATATATTGTTATTATAATTTTATCATTGAAGTTTTATTGGTCACAGTTCTAAATTTTAACATAACCATGCAAGAACAATTATTTTTCAGGCATATTAAGCAGCTAGATTCCTACTGTGGACACAATAATGTGCATTTTGAAACTAAACTTGTATCCACTTTCAACTGAGGTCACTAAAAAAACAAGACAGTTTTGGACTCATTCTGTTACTTTATATGTTACTGCTGCTTTAATAAAGTCATCCTAAATTATTTGGTGTTATGTGCTCTCTATAGAAGATTTCTCTTCTATTTCATTTCTGGACTCAAAGGTTTGGTTGATGGTGGTGCAATTTCATCGAAGCAAAGCTCCAAATTAAAGCTTTGTGCAATACTGAAGATGTCATCTAATTATTTTCAGAAGTAGATGTAAAATAATAGCCCTCAAAGACAAGCAATTTTGGAATAGCAGAGTAAAGAACATCAAAAATTATTCTTTCACATAAGAAATAAAAACAATAGATGAACTGTCAAAAATAATCTTTTCAGGAATCTAGAAATTAACCAAAGACTTCCAATAATCCAAGGATTTAATCAAGAAAAAAGCTGAATCTTGATAAGAACAGTGGTGAGATTTATGGCAATCTAACTTTCTCTATGACCATTCTTTTTCCCCCAGCTCCATGATAACCTTGGAAAACAGCAAGCCACTCAAGCATGGTAGCAGTGAAAATCAGCAGATTAACAGTCAATGGTGGGGGAAGAGTCAGAAGAGGTTTAAAGTCTACTCCAAAACGGCATCACCAGAGACTCTTTCAGGTTTTGACCTGTGAAGTAGCTCCCTGAAAAGTCCCATTCACAGGGCTTCCCTTCATGTGACTTGACTAAGAGTCCCCTCAATGTGAACAGTACTTTCTCTAGGGCATTTTTTTAACTGTAAAGCTGAGTAATTATGTGGGCAATTACTTAACATCACAGCTGCCTGAGGCAGCAAAATTAGTTGGGGTAAAGAAAAAAACAGGCCAAAAAAAACATGAAAGAAAAATCCAGCCAATTAGGCAATTAAACTTAATCAAATTTATCCAGATTGGAAGAAAAAAAGTAAAACACTCTCTATTCACTGATGATATAATCTTGTATGAAAAAAATCCTAAGGATTCTATAAACACGCATGTACACACTTAACACACATAAATGCTATTAGAACTAATAAATGGATTTAGAAAATATTGTTTCCATAAATTGGAAGTATTAATAGTGTTAAAATGACAATACTCCTAAAAATATCTACAGATTCAACATAACCCCTGTCAAAATCCCAACTACTTTTTTACAAAAAGTGATAAGATAATACAATCTAAATCAAATCACCAATGGCATTTTTCACAGAACTAGGAAAAAATTTTAAATTTATATGGAAACACAAAAGACCTTGTATAGCCAAAGCAATCCTGAGGAAGAAAAATTGAGATGGAAGAATTAGGCTTCCTGACTTCAGACAGTATTATAAAGCTACAGTTATCAAAACAGAATGGTACTGGCACTAAAACCGAAATATAGATCAATGGAACAGGATAGAAAGCCTAGATATAAAAACCACACTCCTATGGTTGTTTGAGTTTGCTTCTGTTTTATAAATATAAAGGAAAGAAAGGAGTTCCGTCATGGCTCAGTGGTTAACAAATCCAATTAGGAACCATGAGGTTGTAGGTTTGATCCCTGGCCTTGCTCAGTGGATTAAGGATCCGGTGTCACCGTGAGCTGTGGTGTAGGTCACAGATGCGGCTTGGATCCCGCGTTGCTGTGGCTGTGGTATAGGCTGGTGACTACAACTCCGAATAGACCACTAGCCTGGGAACCTCCATATGCCATGATTGCGGCCCTAGAAAAGACAAATATATATATATTTGTCTTTGTATATATGTATATATACATATATATAAAGGAAAGATATACAATGAGAAAAAGACAGTCTCTTCAGTAAGTGGTGTTGGGAAAACTGTACAACTATAAGTCAAAGAATGAAATTAGAATATTCTCTAACATCATACACACAAATAAACTCAAAATAGAATAAATACCTAAACATAAGCCAGATATTATAATACTCCTAGGAAAAACATAGGCAAACATTCTATGACATAAATCACAGCAATATCTTATTTGAGCCACTTCCTAGAATAATGAAAATAAAAACAAAATTAAACTAATGGGACTTAATTAAACTTAAAAGCTTTTGCATAGCTAAAGAAAAAATAAAAAGATAATACACAGAATGGGAGAAAATCTTTACAAATGAAATGACTAACAAGAGATTAATCTCCAAAAAATACAAACATCTCATGGAGATTTATATTAAAAAAAACAAAACAAAACAAAAAAACAATAAAAAGATGGGCAGAAGATCAAAACTGATGTTTCTCCAAAGAATACAGACAGATGGCAAAAAAAAATGAAAAGATGCTCAGTAATTATTAAAGAAAGTCAAGTCAAACTACAGTGAGATTATCACCTCACACCTGTCAGAATAGCCAACATCAAAGACTCTACAAACAATAAAGTGATGGAGAGAGTATGGATAAAAAGGAACTCTCCCACCCTATTGGTGAGAATGTAAATTGGCACAATCACTATGGAGAACAGTATCAAAGTTCCTTAAAAAACTAATATAGAATTACCATATGATCCAGCAATCACACTCTTAGGAATATATCCATAATTTGAAAAGATACATGCACCCCAGTGTTTATTGCAGCCTTACTTATGACAGTCAAGACATGGACACAATCTACATATCCACTGAAAGAGGAATGGATAAAGAAGATGTAGCCCATATATACAGTGGAATATTACTCAGGCATAAAAAAGAATGGACTAATGTCATTTGCAGCAACATAGATGGACCTAGAGACTATCATACTAAGTGAAGTAACTCAGACAGAAAAAAGACAAACATCATATGATATCACTTAGATGTGGAATCTAATAAAAGTGATACAAAAAAACTTATTTATAAAACAGAAGCAAGCTCACAGATTTTGAAATCCAATTTATCTTTACCAAAGGTGAAACCATGCATGGGAGGGATAAATTAGGAGGATGGGATTAACATATACACACTATTGTACATAAAATAGATAACTAACAAGGGCCTACTGTATAGCACAGGAAAATCTATTCAACATTCTTTAATATCCTATGTGGGGAAAAATAATGGATATATGCATATGTATAACTGAATCACTTTGCTGTACATCTGAAACCAATACAACGTTGTAAGTCAACTATATTGCAATAAATTTTTAAGAAAGAATAAAATAATGCCATTTACAGCAATATGGATGGACCTGGAGATTGTCATTCTAAATAAAGTCAATCAGACAGAGAAAGACAAATATCATGTGATATCACTTATAGGTGGAATTTTTTTAAAAAACAATACAAACGAACTTATTTACAAAATAGAAACAGACTCATAGTCTTCAAAAACAAATTCATGGCTATCAAAAGGGAAAGGCTGCACGGGAGGGATGGAATGGGGGTTTGGGATTGGCAAAGGCACACTTTTGAATAAAGAATGGATGATCAACAAGGACCTGTTATACAGCACAGAGAAATCTACTAGATGTTCTGAAATAACCCATATGTGAATGGATATGTGTATGTGTATAACTGAGTCATTTTGACACATAGCAGAAATTAACACAACTTAGTAAATCAATAAAATGTAAAAAAAAAATGTACATCAATAAAATGTAAAAAAAAATTAAAAGATAAAGGTAAGCAGTTAAAAGGTACAAATTATTATGTCTAAAGCTACAAGGCTAACCCATGCACCTACAGCCAACTAATCTATGACAAAGGTGGCAAGAATATACAATGGAGAAAAGACAGCCTGTTCAATTAGTGATGATGGGTAAACTGGACAGCCACATATAAAAGAATGAAATTAGAACACTCCCTAACACCATGCACAAAAATAAACTCAAAATGGATTAAAGACATAGATATAAGACCAGACACTATAAAACTCTTAGAGGAAAACATAGGTCAAACACTCTCCGACATAAACAACAGCAACATCTTCTCAGATCTACCTCTTAGAGTAGTGACAATAAAAAAAAAGATAAACAAATGGGAACTAACTAAACTGAAAAGTTTCTGCACAGCAAAGGAAACCCTAAACAAAATGAAAAGACACCCCACAGAGTGGGAGAAAATCTCTGCAAATGGATCAACTGACAAGGGATTAATCTTCAAAATTTATAAAACACCTTCTGCAGCTCCATACCAAAAAACAAACAACCCCATCAAAAAATTGGCAGAAGGTCTAAACAGACAATTCTCCAAAGAAGACATACATATGACCAAAAAACACATGAAAAGATGTTCAACATCACTCATCATTAGAGAAATGCAAATCAAACCACTATGAGGTACCACCTTACACCAGCCAGAATGGCCATCATCAAAACGTCTACAAACAACAAGTGCTGGAGAAGGTGTGCAGAAAAAGGAACCCTATTACACTGTTGGTGGGATTGTAAATTGGTGCAACCACTGTGGAAAACAGTATGGAGATTCCTCAGAAAACTAAAAATAGAACTACCATTTGATCCAGCAATCCACTCCTGGGCACCTATCCAGAGAAAACCATGACTCGAAAAGACACGTACTCCAATGTTCATTGCAGCACTCTTTTCAATAGCCAAGACATGGAAACAACCTAAATGCCCATCGACAGAGGAGTGCATCAAGAAGATGTGGCACAGATGCACAATGGAATATTACTCAGCCATTAAAAGGAGCAAATACCAGCATTTTTAGCAACATGGATGGACCTAGAAATTATCATGCTGAGTAAAGTCAGTTGGACAATGAGACACCACCATCAAATGCCATCACCGACACGTGGAATCTGAAAAAAGGACACAATGAACTTCTTTGCAGAACAGATACTGACTCACAGACTTTGAAAACCTTATGGTTTCCAAAGGAGACAGTTTGGGGGGTGGGGGGATGCACTGGGGTTGTGGGATGGAAATCCTATAATATTGGATGTGATGATCATTGTACAACTATAAATGTAATGAATTCACTGAGTAATTAAAACAATAAAGCTACAGGGCTATATTGTACTACACAAGGAATACAGTCAATATTTTATAATAACTATAAATGGAGTATAACCTTTAAAAATTGTGAATAACTGTACTGTATACTCATAACATATTATATATTAATTACACTTCAATTATAAAATGTCTTAAAAGGAGTTTTGGCAAAATTCACAAGAAACTATTAACAGTGGTTTCTTGCAGGAGTAGTCTTCAGTTCTGTCTGCCAAATAAAACACAATTGTAAAAAAAAATTCTAATAAGCTAATATTAAAATTTATATGGAAATATAAGGGGCCCAGAATAAGCAAAAGAATCTTGAAAAAAAAAGTTGGAGAACTCACATTCTTCCTGATTTGAAACTTACTACAAAGTTACAATAAGCAAGACACTATGGTCCTGGCATAAAAAGATATATATATACATTTATATATATAAATGTAATTGAAGTAGGTTTGAGAATAAAGAAACAATCCCACTTTGTTAATCTTGACTATTTAATTTATTGTCAACTGCTTTTTTTACATGTGTGACACAACAATTTAATGAGGAAAGAATATTTTCAGTTATTAACACTGGGATAACTGAATAGCCACAGGCAAAAGAAGAATGTTGGACCCTTATCTCACACCACACACAAACATTAACTCAAAATGGGTTATAAAATAAATATAAGAGCTAAACCTATAAAACTCTTAGAAGAAAACATAGAAATAAATCATTGTTATCTTGCATTAAGCGAAGTTTTCTTAGATATGACATTTGAAGTACAAGAAATATCACATGGTATTTGTCTCTCTGGCCTATTTCACTGAGCATAAGGTCTTCAAGGCCCTCCCATGTTGTCTCAAGCAGCAGTATTTAATTATTTTTAGTAGTTGAATAATACTTCATTGTATGTATGTGTATATATATATATATATATATATATATATATATATATTCATTTATCCATCAATGGACACAGGTTGTTTCCATATCTTGTCTACTGTAAATAATGCTGAAAAGAACATAAGCGTAGACATATCTTTTCAAATTACTGTTTTCATTTGCTTTAGATAAATACCCAGAAGTGGAACTGCTAGATCATATGGTAGATTCATTGGTAATGTTCTGAAGAACATCCATACTGTTTTCCATAATGGCTGTACCAATTTATATTCCCACCAACAGCACACAGAAGTTCCCTTTTCTCCACATCCTTAACAGCATTTCTTATTGCTTGTCTTTTAAAAACAGCCATCATAACAGGTGTGTAGTGATACTTCCTTGCAGCTTTGATTTGCATTTCCCTGATGATTAGGGATATTGTATAGCTTTTTTTTTTTTTTTTTTTTGTCTTTTTGCCATTTCTTGGGCCGCTCCTGCGGCATATGGAGGTTCCCAGGCTAGGGGTAGAATCGGAGCTGTAGCCACCAGCCTACACCAGAGCCACAGCGATGCGGGATCCAAGCTGCATCTGCAACCTACACCACAGCTCGCAGCAACCCCAGATCCTTAACCCACTGAGCAAGGCCAGGGATCGAACCCGCAATCTCATAGTTCCTAGTTGGATTCATTAACCACTGAGCCACGACAGGAACTCCAGGGATACTGAATATCTTTTTATGCACCCACTGGCCATATGTATGCCTTCTTTGGAAAAATGTTTATTCCAATACTCCTCTCCATTTTTTAATCAGATAACTGGTTTATTTTTATGTTGAAGTGTATGATTTCCTTTATATTTTTGATATTAACACCTTATCAGATATGATTTACAAATATTTCTCTTCATTCATTGGTTGTCTTTTTAACTTGTTGATGGTTTCCTTTGCTAGGCATAATTTTTTTTAGTTTGATATAGTTCCACTTGTTTATTTTTGCTTTGTGTTACCTTTGCTTTTGGTGTCAAATCCAAAAAATCATTATCAAGATTAATGTCAAGGAGCTTATTACCACCTGTTTTCTTCTAGTAACCTTATGGTTTTATGTATTACCTTCAAGTCCATTATTCCATTTTGAGTTAATTTTTGTACATTGTATAAGGCAGTGGTCCAGCTTCATTCCTTTGCATGATTCTGGCCAGCTTTCCTGAAACAATTTATTAAAGAGAATGTCCTTTTCCTACATTATATTCTTGACTTATTTGTCATAAATTAATTGATCATATATGCATGAGTCTAGTTCTGAGCTTTCCATTCTCTTACACTGATCTATGTGTTTGTTTACATGCTAATACTACATTTTTTATTATGATAGCTTTGTATTAGTTTGAGATGAGGGAATATTATGTCTCCAGATTTGTTTTTCATTTTGTTTTCAAGATTTGCTTTGACTATTTGTGGTCTTATGTGGTTCCATTATAAATTTTAGAATTGTTGCTCTAGTTCTATAAAAAAAATGCCATTGGAATTTTTATAGGGATTGTATTGATTCTGTATATTTATTCATATAGTAGAGACATTTATTAATATTAATTTTTCTAATTTCTCAGCATGAAATATTTTGCATTTATGTCTTCTTAAATTTCTTTCATCAATGTCTTTAATTTTCAGTGTATAGGCCTTTCGCTATCTTGGTTAAAATTACTCCTATGTATTTTATTTTGTGATGTAACTATAAATGGGGTTGTTTTCTTAATTTCTCTCTCTGACAGTCTGTTAATAATGTAGAGAAATGCAACGTATTTCTATACATTTATTTTGTATCCTGCACCTTTATTCAACTCATTGATTAGTTCTAACATTTTTTGGTGGAGTCTTTAGAGTTTTCTATATCTAATATGCTGTCATCTGCAAATAATGACAACTTTACTTCTTCCTTTCCAATCTGGATGTCTCATTTTTTGTTGTTGTTGTCTAATTGCTCTAGATAAAACTTCCAAAACTATGCTGAATAAAGGCGGCAAGACTGGACATCTTTGTCTTGTTCCTGATCTTAGAGGAAGTGGTTTCAGCTTTGCACCACTGAGTATGATATTAGCTGTTTGTTATACATGGCCTTTATTATGTTGAGTTAGGGTCCCTCTATATTTATTTTGTTGGGAGTTTTATCATAAACGGATTTTTAATTTTCTCAAATGCCTTTTATGCATCCATTAGGATGATCAAATGACTTTTATTCTTCATTTTGTTAATGTGTGATACCACATTAATAGATTGGTGGAAGAGTTCCCATAGTGGCTCAGCAGTAACAAGCCTCACTCAGTGGATTAAGGACACAGTGTTTCCAAGATGTGGCTCAGATCTGGCCTTGCTGTGGCTGTGGTGCAGCCTGCAGATAAAGCTCTGATTCAACCCCAAGCCTGAAAAATTCCATATGCCATAGGTGTTACCCTAAAAAAGACCAAAAAAAAAAAAACTGTGGATGTCGAACCATCCTTGCATCCCTAGAATAAATCCTCCTTGATTACAATGTATGATCCTTTTAATCTAATGTTGTATTTGGTTTATTAATATTTTGTTAAGGATTTTTATATCTATGTGTATCAGTGATATTGGCCTATAGTTTTCTTTTCTTGTGACGTCTCTGTCTGATTTTGGTAATGTTGGCCTCAAAAAATAAATTTGGGGAGCTTCCATTATGGCTCATTGGGTTAAAAACCCAACTAATAGGCATGAGGACTAGTGGGAGGAAGGTGGGGTCCATCCTTCATCTTACTCAGTAGGTTAAAGGATCAAGCATTGTCATGAGTTGCAGTGTGGTTCACAAACACGGCTCAAACCTGGTGTTACTGTGGCTATGGTGTAGACCAGTAGCTGCAGCTCCAATTCAGCCCTTAGCTTGGGAAATTTCATATGCCCTTAGCTGTGGCCATAAATAAATAAATAAATAAGGAAGTGTTCACTCTTCTATTTTTGGAAGAATTTAGGAAGGATTGGTATTAATTCTTCTTTGAATGTTGCTAGAATTCCCCAGTGAGATTATCTTTCTTGGAATTTTATTTAGGGGGAAATGTTTGATCATGGATTTAATCTCCTTACTAATAATTAGTCTGCTCAAATTTTCTATTTCTTCATGCTACAGTCTTGGAAAGTTGTATGTTTCTAGAAATGTATCCATTTCTTCTAGGTTGTCCAATTTGTTTATGAGAGGGCATAACAAATAAGTAGAGACCATCTTTTAAAACTACTGTAATATATAGAGAGCATCTTTTAAAACTATTGAAAAAGTACTGGAATGTCTCCTATATGTCATGTAATTTGTCTTTGGCTTAAGGCCAGTTTATCTGGTCATACTATTTATAATTACTCTGTGAATATATTAACTGATGAATATAAACACACAAAAAAATTTCCATGCCTGTTACATTGTCAGTGGCAAATTCATGACACTTTCTATAAAATGTTTGCATTCTATAATTATATTTACAATTACACTCAGTGTAATGTAAGCTATGTAAGATTCAGAAATCCCTAAGCAATGAATAATGTGGAAGCATAGATTAGTCATTTCACCCTGCTACTGAATTTTTTTTAAAAGCAAAAAAAAAATCTAGATTCTATTCTATGCCCCATCTATAAGATATGAATATAAAAATTGTAATACTACTACTAATGATTTTGTGCAAAGCAGGATATAAATTTGGAAGACCTTTTCCTCATATGTTTTCTTATGGAACTTTGGAGCTAAGATCCACAGCATAGTTGAATCTCATAAATGCCTTTTTTTTTTTACTTTTTGCCTTTTCTAGGGCCCCACCCATGGCATATGGAGGCTCCCAGGCCAGGGGTCTAATTGGAGCTGTAGCCACTGGCCTACGCCAGAGCCATAGCAATGAAGGACCCGAACCACAGCTGTGACCTACACCACAGCTCATGGCAACAGTGGATCTTTAACCCACTGAGAGAGGCCAGGAATCAAACCTGCAACCTCATGGTTCCTAGTCGGATTCGTTAACCACTGAGCCACAACGGGAATTCCTGAATCTCATAAATCCTTTATGTCTACTGCTTAAAATGCTGAGCATTTTATAGCAATAATTTTGACAAACTTTTGTTTAAATGTTCAGTCTTCATAGATTCAGGGCTAGAGAACATTATCTTAAACCATTTGTTTAGAATCTACTCTTATGAGGTTTAATTAGTAGGAACCAAATATGTTTTATTTGGGCATTCTGCTTATAATTCATTTTTACAAAATTTAATAAGACTTCTTAAAAGACAATTGATATGCTAAAAATCAAAAATATTTTTAAATTAGCTTAATGATATGGATGCTATTTTCTTACTTTAATTATTTGAAGTTCTTTTTTTAAAGGTTTATTGAAGTACAGTTGATTTACAATGTTGTGATAATTTCTGCTATACAAAAACGTAATTCAGTTATACATATACACACATCCATTCTTTCTCAGATCGTTTCCCATAAGATTACCACAGAATATTTGGTAGTGTTCCCTATACTATACAGCAATTCCCCATTGGCCAATCATTCTGCATACCACAGTGTGCATATGCCAATCCCAAACCCCTAGTCCATCCCTCCTGCCACCTGTTCCCTTTGGTAACTATAAGTTTGTTCTATAAGTCTATGAGTCTGTTTCTGTTCTGCAAATAAATTCATTAGTGTCCTTTTTTTAGATTCCACATATAAGTGATATCATATGATGTTTGCCTTTCTCTGCCTGACTTACTTCACTTAGTTTAATAATCTCTAGGTCCATCCATGTTGCTACTGCAAATGACATTATGTCATTCTTTTTCAATATTGAGTAATATTCCATTGTGGAAAAATGGAATTTTTTTTTCCATTCCTCTGTCAATGGACATTTAGGTTGTTTCTATGTCTTGGCTATTGCAAACAGCGCTGCAATGAACATAGGGGTGCATGTATCTTTTGGAATTATGGTTTTTTCCAGATTACTTGAGGTTCTTAATCACTCCTTAAATATAAAATTTTGTCATCATTAACTAATGAAATATTTTAATTCTAACTTGATACCTATATATTTCAACTAATTAATGCACTTTCAACATAGAAAATATTTAAAATTATTTTCCATCCCAACTTACATCTAGGGTGTTCTATTCATCTATAACTCATTCATATCCTAAAACTAAATTCAAATGATATACTCAGTAGTGTTCCTGAAATTTATTGAAAGTGATGATAACATTGTGAGCATGTAATTATTGATAATACATTGATTAAGGATGAAAAATGACACTGTATTAGGCATTCGCTATTTATTATCACAAAACTGAAGATGAACCCAAGGCTGATGAGGTATCTGTAGCCAATCACCAAGACCAAAGTTGAACTTCAACACATACAAAGACAAAATAAAACATGTCACCTAATATTCTTTGAAAACTTGCCAGGCATTAGGTAGGCCATCTGGATATTCAAGAGATAGTGTGAATTTGACAGTTTCCCTGAAACAAGTATATATTCTTTTTTTTTTTTTTGTCTTTTTGCTATTTTCTTGGGCCCCTCACAGAATATGGAGGTTCCCAGGCTAGGGGTCTAATCGGAGCTGTAGCCACCGGCCTATGCCAGAGCCACAGCAACGCGGGATCCGAGCCGCATCTGCGACCTACACCACAGCTCACAGCAATGCCGGATCCTCAACCCACTGAGCAAGGCCAGGGATCAAACCTGCAACCTCATGGTTCCTAGTCGGATTCGTTAACCACTGAGCCATGCGGGAACTCCCAAGTATATATTCTTTACTTGATGAAACCAACATTGTTAATACTTTTTTTTACAAAGCCAAAAAATTTGCAAATAACACCTGCCTTTTCTCACAAATCCACTTTCAAGAGACAACAATATATTCAAACTGCAACAACAACTTTTCAATTTATTCTCTTCCATTTTTCTATTAACTAGATTTTTATTGAATTTCATTCCATTATTAAAATGGACTGGTTCACATCAACTAAGATGTTGAAATAATCCCTGGTAGAATGCATTATAAAATTCTTAGGACTTAGTTTTGTTGTTGTTATTTTTGTTTCTTACTGAAGCTTGAGGCTAAGTTTAAGTTATTATTATCAGTCTGAAATGGAGGTATTATAAAAATCTGAGTTGTCATTTGACAAGAGATTGAGTTATAACTTGCCCCCTTAATCCAAGAGTGTCCCTGCAAACTTTCCCATTCTCCCTTTTGAATCCCCCACAAGATATAATATCCATTGTGTCTTATTGCATACCAAAACTCTTCCTGAGCTGCCTTAATCATATTTTCTTTGGCATGGAACAACCCTGAAAAGGATATGGGATGAATAAAAAAACATTCATGAGTTTTTATAAAGTAAACCCATGGGCTTGTTTTAAAAACAAACACAAAGTGTTGTTTCAGGAAAGTCTTGCCATTTCAGTAGAATTTGTAAAGGAAAAACATTGTAGACATCACTATCATGTATTGGATATTGGATTTGTAAAGTTCTGTCCAAACATAACCTTTCTTATTTTCTTTTTTAAGTAAAAAGATATATATTCTGTATATACACAAGTATCTGTATACGCACAAAAATGAGTGTGTGTTTACAATAATAATCACTTAACAAAAAAATCATGAAACACAAACACTCAGCTAATATATATGGATTAAATCAGAGTTTATAAAAATATTTCCCAGGGTTTCAGGCTCAAAAAAAAAAAAATCTTCTAAACTTTAAGGAAAACAAGATTAGCTCCACACTGGCCAATCCAGTTTCATAGCAAAACAGAGTGAAATAAGTAACAAAGTAACATAGAAAAGAAAAAGTGGTGGGAAAATGGGTGTAGGTAGCTCTGTACTATAGGAGCTACAAATTCATTTATTAGAAAACAAAATCATACAATGGAGAATCAACTAAAATACTCATCAGTTCTGGCATTCCTGTTGTGGCGCAGCAGAAACGAATCCAATAGTAACCATGAGGTTGCGGGCTCAACCTCTGGAAAGACTTCGTGGATTAAGGAGCTGGTGTTGCCATGAGCTGTGGTGTAGGTTGCAGACATGGTTCAGATCCTGCATTGCTGTGGCTGAGGCATAGGCCAGGGCTGTAGCTCTGATTTGATCCTTAGCCTAGAAATCTCCGTATGCTGAGAGTGGGGCCCTAAAAAGAAAAACAAAAAACAAAAAAACAACCCAATCAACCAACCAACCAAACAAAAATATTCATCAGTTCTAATCCTTGGAATGGTCATGAACTGGAGTTTAGCAATTTTCTTCACACAAAAGGATTTTCCTGGAAATTTGCATCCTAACTATCACTTGCTCAGTCTACATGACAGCATTCAAGTTATCTCTTCTTCCAAAAACATGTCTGATTCTGAGCTTCTCCTCTCCGTCCCTCTACCACCCAATACATTCATCTTTGCATTTCTCTGCCTATGTTACAGTTTTTTATTTAACTCTGTTTTCTCCACCAGACTACTATATTTTGAAATCATGGGTATATCTTTTCCACTTTGGTATTTTCAGGGCATAAACTATAGTAATCTCTCTAACAATGTTTATTAAATGAATGTGTTTTAGGCTTAAAATCCCCTTCAAGGAGATTAAACCCAAAAGCCTCTGGCCATGTCTCATTGTAATGCCCCTTCTACCACCTAGAACAACCTGGCCTGCTCCCTCCTACTCCCCGCTGGGAAGTTGTGTGGACTCCTCACCCCACCTATATATCACTTGTTCCCCATGTAGACGAGGCATCCTGCCTAAAACAAGTCTAGAGGATCAAAACATAACCCCATAAAAAGACAAATCAGCACTCAGCCCTTACGCACACAGAGTGGGTAGGGGCAGGAAGCACTTTACAATTGTAAAGTGAGGCAGGCTCTCTTTCTTTTTTTACTTATGGGGTGGCCCTTGCGCTCACTCTCTCTCTCTCTCTCTCTCTCTGAAGACGTACTTTCATTTTAATAAATTTGTAAAGCCCCCACTAATTCAATGCTTTGTTGTGGGGGGGGGGGGGGCAAGGACAATGCAATTCTATCATTCTGGAACAAATTCTATCAACTGCATGAGTGGCAACATCAGAGAAAGGCAAAGCATATAGGACATACCACTGATAGTATGCTTATCGTGAACCTACTCCTATGCTAGACACTTAAGTACTTTATTCATTTGTTTCTCACTTCAGTACAGTAAAGCAGCTACTTTACATATGAAAAACTCAAGTTTAAAAAGACTGAATACCATGCACTGGTCTTCACAATTCTAAGTGATGGAGTTTGTTTAAATTCAAGAATTCTTGATTCCAGAGATTACTGTTGTCTTTCTAAACCCTACTATCTCCAAGGGGTAGAGTCAAACTTTAGAAGCAGATTAGAGAATTCAAAAATATTTTTAAGTTCTATGGAGACTACCAAGGAACAGCTTCACAACCGTCGCCTTCCATGCATTGTCTTGTTTATCCCTTTGTCACCAAACACTACCTTTCTAAATATTTTTCACCTTTTGATATAAGATAATTTTGTTGACTCAAGCTTGGATCCTTTCTCTTTGAAAGTTCACCAAAAGTCCATTCTTCTACTAATTTTGAAAGGACTTCTGGTGCAGAGAGTTGATGTATTCATAACCCTCATTTCAAGGTACATTATCAGCAGTGGCCCACCCAAAACCACACTTGCTTTACTTATCATCCCAGTGTGTCCTCACAACCCTTCCCTCTCCTGCCACAAGCAAAGAGTCTAATGGGTTTAACGTGATTTTGTTTACAGGTGTTCTCTCAAAATGCATGTTTTGGGTACATGTATTTATTTAATTTATATAAATTATGTTTGGTTACATAGCTTATTCTTCCTATGTTTTATGAACACATTTTTTAAATACATAAATTGTTGATACATATACATGTAATAAATTGTGCCATGGTGAGCATCTAATTTTCCACCAGAAACACCTAGAAACACACATCCTTCCTACTCTTATCTATCCTATGTGCCATGGCATATGGAAACCAAATAAATAGGAAAGAAAAGCAATTCAGTGTCATCTAATCTTTCATCAATGGAGATTTAAGTAAGTTATGTTAGGTCCATATTTAGACATATTTTAGGTATGTTGTGTGGGATACAGCATATAGAATGAGGTGGAGGAATTTTTTTAAATCTGGGATAAAATAATATGAACTAGAGATGAATTATGGAGAGGCTACAAAAACTAAAAGGTTTTTTTTTAATCATTGGTAAATATTAACATTAACTTTAGAGATAAGGAATTATTATCATATAAACAAGTTTTATAGATTATTTTTTATAACCTCCTCAATTTCATCTTCCTTTAAGAAGTAAGTTTATGGACCCCTATGATACAGGCATTTTAATTCATTTTTGATAACTGGCAAGTTTGAAGTTATTGTCCCAATTTGCTGATCAGAAAACCAAGTTATTTTCTGATCAGAAAACCAAGTAATTTGCAAAAAGTTGTAGATCAGAGGCAAGGCAGGAATTGATTCAAATGTAGCACTGGATGAGCACAGGCTTTAGTCAGAAATATCTGGCTCAAATCTCAACTATGCAACTTATCAATGCTCTGACATCTAACAAACTATCTACACTCTCTCTGCATTAGTTGCTAATCTATAGAATGAAGTTATTGTCAATCTAAAGAATTGCTGTGGATATTAGAGATATGCGTAGAGTGTCCAACACAGTCTCTGGCACATAATTAGCATGCATTTGTTTGTTTGTTCCTACTCAGCTCACACATTTCATAGACGATAAATGGCATTAGAAACCATGTCTTAGGGGCATAAATGAAGAACTCTTTTCCAGGAAACTAACTGCATCTTTAATTAATCAACATACAACATCCTTAAATTCTACTTCCAAAGCATCTGATGCCTAATCTCATATTTTTTATCTTTATTTGTCTTGTTCTCTTATCTCAATACCCATTGACCAGGCTAATCTTCCTCTTCTATCTTTCTTTTGGCTTTTTGCTTTGATCGTGTTAATAATTTTCTTAGGAAAATCCTTCACAACTTAAGTCAGACAAGGAAAGACAAATATCATATGATATCACTTATATGTGGAATCTAAAAAAAATTATATAAATGAACTTATTTACAAAAGAGAAGTAGACACACAAATGTATAAAACAAAATTATGGTCACCAAAGGGAAAGGGGAGGGGGAGATAAACTGGGAATTCAGAATTAACAGATACACATTACTATGTATATAACAGATAAACATCAAGGACCTTATGTACAGCACAGGAAAATATATTATCTTTTTTTTTCTTTTTATATCAACACCTATGGCATTTGAAAGTTCCTGGGCTAGGTGTTGAATCAGATCTGCAGCTACAGCCTACACCAGAGCCACAGCAACACCAGATCCAAGCCACATGTGTGACCTATGTCACAGTTTGCAACACCAGATCCTTAACCCACTGAGTGAGGCCAGGGATTGAACCCACATCCTCATGGACACTGCATCAGGTTCTTAACCCAATGAGTCACAACAGGAACTCCTAGGTTCACTATATTTTAATAACATATAATTGAAGAGAATCTGAAAAAGAATAGATATATGTGTATGTATAATTGAATCAATTTTCTGTGTACTTGAAACACTGTAAAACAACTATACTTCAATTTTTAAAAAACCTTCACAAACTAAGCTCTACTGATGTTCTACCTTCATCCTCTTCTATTGCCCAGGCTCCAACTTAGGAAAAATCTGATTCATATCTTGCTTTCACTTTTCCTTATTAATTCTCTTGCCCCAACATGGCAATCTCCCTGCCTCTTCATTTCAAACTTTCATCACTTTTTCAAGGCTCCAATAGCCTTTGTCTTCCCTTTATATTGATGTGTGTGGGACAGCTCCTTTGAATCTTTGAACCTTGAACAAAGTATTTATTCCCTCTTCTCATATGGCATTTATACAGAGCTTCAAATTGTAGATAGATATAGATATAGATAGATATATAGATACATAGCCACATCTGTGGTATATGGAAGTGCCCTGGCCAGGAATTGAGTACAAGCTACAGATGCAACCTAAGCTGCAGCTACAGCAATGCCAGATCCTTGAACCCACTGAGCTGGGCCAGGGATCAAACCCATGCCTCCACAGTGAACTGAGCCACTGCAGATTCTTAACCCACTGTGCTGCAGCAGGAACTCCAATATTTGTATTTTTAATTCATTCTCCCTGGTTAATTAAAGCATTTTGAAAACAGAAACTATCTTGCTCATTTCTTGCCAGCTGTTTCACCTAGTATATAAGACCATATACACAGTTGGTGCTTAATACATATTAGTTGAACATAATTAAATGAAAAAAACTTGAAGGTTTTCATCCCTGGGCTTCTGGAACTTCAATATTTCAGGTAACTTTTACAAAAGCAAAGTTAACTTTCAGAAAGATGATAAGAAAAATAAATGATGATGAAAAGAGTTAAACTTTGAGGCAACAGTGACAGTATTTGTTTTCTTCACCAGCCAAGACAGACTCAACCATGCAATTAAAACCTATTGAAGTGAGCTGGGCTCCTTGGTGAAACAACATTGCATAATATCTCACAGTGGCTCTAAGTCACTACAGTGCAGTAGGTTAAAGCATTTTTCCACTTGGAATCCAAGGCAACTTAAAAGGATTATTGATTTTCTTCTTCTACTTATAAATGAGACTCACATATTAGGAGTGAGAGCTGCAGACACAACATAATGGCCTTTCTACTTGGCTTCTTTTTCCTAACATAAACAGAATCACTTTCAGTGGTTAAGAGGATATTAAACAGTAAATCTTGTAATTGTGTGTATATGTGACCGTCTGTACCTTGAGAGCAAAAATTAGCAGCCACTTTTTTAATTTTAAAAAGATCAGTCCTGTTCACTTAGCGTTAGAAAACACAGCATCAAATTGTGTGCTTTCTCTTCCTGCTCTGGGGTTGAAAATTCCTATGTTGTTCTCCTCAGCCCTAATACACAAGTTCAGCTTGAAACAATCACTTTATTAAAGACATAAGACCTTGCTTGATCTTGTTTCAGATGTAAGGTTTAAAATAAACTTATTGATTCCTGCTGTGTTATCTTAAGGAGAAAGATTCTAAAATACGAAACAGTGGGGAAGTGCATATTAAAGTTGCCCCAAACAAAAGCTATAAGGTTGTTAGCCATTAAAATCAGATTTTCTTTTGTACCTGTCATACTTCACCGTCATGATTTAATTAGGGACTTTCTTGAAACAAGTTGAGGCTTGATGGGTTTCCTGTTTTTAGGTACTAGTTTCTTAGAGATTTCAAATAACATTTTCTCTATATTTTCACTTTTCAGGAATGACCTATTTAAATCATTTCTTGTTTGTTTCAAAAGTTGTGGTTTTTTTAAATTCTTTACCAGCTATTAATTGAGATCTATTGTCCCCTATGACTCTAGAACAGATGCATGCTCCTATGTGGTCATTCACATCCACACCTAATCAGGAATGTTTTTATGATTTGAAAGGTATTGAGTATATACTTTAAATACACAATCCCTCCAGACACACACACACACACACCCCCACAGAGAGAGAGAGAGAGAGAGAGAGAAACAGTTGTTATGGCTAAAGTTCTCCCACTGAAAATCTGTTCAGTTTAGTTCCATTTGTTCAACAACAAATACATGTTTCACAGATTACGTGAGAATTATTCTATTAGAGTTACACAAAGATATTCTGCAACTTACCCAGCACTGTGTGCCAAGCACAGAATTAAGCAATGTGTGTATATATGTTTATACACATCTCATCCTACAACATCCCTATGAAGTAAGTTTGTAATCTGCATTTTTCAGATGAATAAAGTGAGAACAGAGTTAAGTAACTTAACTGAGTTAAGTAAGCTAAGTTAAGTAATTTAGCTGAAGTCACAGAGACTCTAAAGTCATCAGGGTTTTTTTTTTTTTTTCTTTATTCCAAAGGTTGGGGTCTATCTGAAATTATGCCTGTGAGTAAGAGAGTTGCTGTCTAAATGGTCAGGGAAAGAATGGAACTAACACTTGAGAGTTTGAAAAGAACCCTTGAGTTTGGCAAGGATACTATCTTTATAGATAAGAAAAGGGGTTCAGAGAGTCTTTTGTAACATTGCAAGCTTACAAACCTGTCTCAGCTTCAAATTCACTCTTCACTGCCAGGTACTCAGCAACAGAGATAGAGCCTATGTATTATGTTGCTAGGGTTGCCATAACAAAAGACCACAGACTGGGTGGTGTAAATAACAGTTTATTTTCTCATGATTCTGATGGCTGGAAGTCTGAGGTCAAGATATTGCAGGGAGAGAGATGGGATCAAGATGGCAGAGGAGTAAGACATGGAGCTTACCTTCTCCCACACACACATTAAAAATAAATCTACATGTAGAATGATTCACACAGAACATCTACCGAATGCTGGCAGAAAACCTTAACCCTCCAAAAAGGACAAAAAACCCTCCACATATAACTTGGTAGAACAAAAGGAAAAAAAAAGAGAGAGAGAAAGAGATAAAAAGAATTGGGATGGGACACAGCACTCCCAAGAGGGAGCTATGAAAGAGGAATGGGATCCACACCCTGGGAAGCTACTTAACTGACAGGGAGATCAGCTGAGACCGAACAACCTCAAAGCCTCAGAGAAAAATGCAGCACCTAGCTTGAGGAGGACAAAGCAGACAGAGAGCCATGAAGACTATTGATACCACTCCCCCCAGACACCACAGCCTGAGATGCTCAGACAGGGGTTGGGCACTGAGACTTGGGCTTCAGAGGTCAGTTCTGGGGAGAGGGCTAGGGTTGGTTGTGTGCAGACAGCCTGAAGGAGATAGGGAGCAGTGAACTAAGGGCTGGAGAGCAGAGTACCACAGCCAAGGGAACTGGGAAGCAGGTCTGGGCCCATAGGAAAAGAAAGGTGCCATTGTTGGGGAGGATAAAAGGAGGAGAATCATATTTCCATAGGAATATCTTTCTCTGTGCACATGCAGACTCTTGGAGAGTGGGGCTATGGGCAGCAAGGGACCTCTTATATGCGCTAAGTGTGACAAGAAGCTCCTTGCATGGTCTATAGGTGGTGGGAGCAAACCACCAGAATTATCCCTGACTCCAGAGTTAGGCATAGCCTGCCACCACTAGGGGTCTGTGAACAGGCACCACCTAAGGCCCCAGTCACTTCAGAGGATGGCACACACAGAGGAAGGCACTGCAACTAAGTACCACCCATTGTTATTCTCTATCCCCTGGGAACACACACACCCTGCCATTGTCACTACCAAATGTTCCAGGTACCACCTAAACCTACCTGAAGCTCACAGCCACTTCCCAGGGCCCAGCAACTAGGAGCAGCCTGCACCACCTTTCCACAAGTCCTTGCTACTCTCAAGAGCCCAGCAATCAGACACTGGCTACCATCTCTACCCATTGTCTCCATCTCCCTGGAAGCATGTGCAGCACTCTATCAAGGGGATAACAGCCTGCACACACTGAAGAAATATACAGGAAGCATCCAAACCCTCACACCAAAAATAAACAGTAAGGCCTCACAAAATACCCAGGGGTACTCTCGCATGTAACTAGCCCTCCAAGACCATAGCAGTTTGTTTCCCCAAACTCACAGAATAAGAGAAATATAAGCAAAATGAAGAAGCTCAGGAGCCATTCCTAGTTGAAAGAACAGAAAAATTCACCTGACAGAGCAAACAATGAAACAGAACTCCACAGTCTAATAGATACTGAGTTTGAAAAGGAGATAGTGAAAATACATTTAGAGCAAATGTGAACAGTAATGCAGATTACTTTAGGAAAGAACTGGAAAATATAATGAGGAGCCAAAAAAATTTAGGAAATTCATTTGAAGAGAAGCAAACTGAGTTAAAGGCACTGAAGAACAGAATGAATAATGCAGAGAAATGAATTAGTGACTTGGAAGATAGAAACATGGAAATCACACAATCAGGACAGCAGACAGAAAACCAAATGAAAACACATGAAAGCAATATAAGAGATTTTGGGGATAATATAAAGTAGGCCAAGCATAATAGGGATTCCAGAAGAAGAAAAAGAAAAGGGGATTGAAAATATATTTGAAGAAATTATAGCTGAAAACTTTACAAATCGAAAGGAAACAGCTGTCAAGATAAAGGAGGCACAGAGATCACCAAACAAGTTGAATCCAAACAGGCCCACATCAAGACATATTTTAATAAAAATGGCAAAAGTTAAAGGGAGGATTCTAAAGGCAGCAAGAGAAAAACAAAGAGTTAATTATAAGGGAATCACCATAAGGCTATAAGCTGATTTCTCAACAGAAACATTACAGGCCAGAAGAGTGTGGCAAGATATATTCAAAGTTTTAAAAGGGAAAATTCTTCAGCCTAGAACACTTTATCCATCAAGGATATCATTTAAAATAGAAGGAGAAATAAAGAGCTTCTCCAACAAACAAAAACTGAATGAGTATAGCAATGCTAAACCCATTCTAAAAGAAATAGTGAAAGGGCTCCTCTAAATAAAAAAGAAGTAAGAAGAAATAGGATGGAGGAAATCACAACTGTAGTCATTTAAATAAGCTACAAAATTAATTCCTTTTAATACAAAATTAAAAGGAAAGGAGTTCCCACTGTGGCACAGTGGAAATGAATCCAGCTAGTATCCATGAGGACACAGGTTTAATCCATAGTCTTGCTCAGTGAGTCATGGATCCGGCATTGCCATGAGCTGTGGTATAGGTTGAAGATGCAGCTTGGATCGGTGTTGCTGTGGCTTTGGTGTAGGCTGGCAGCTGCAGCTCCGATTTGACCCCTGGCCTGGGAGCTTCCATATACCATGAGTGCATTCCTAAAAAGAAAAATAAAAAACAAACAAAAAATTAAAAGAAAAAAAACTATTGTAAAAGTGACAATAAACACAAGGAACCACAAAAGGATAAATATGAAGACATTTAAAAAGGACATCAAAATCATAAAATGTGGGGATGGAAAGTAAGAAAATCTAGGCTCTTTTTTCTAGGATGCATTCGAACCTATAAGACTATGAGGCTAAAGCAAGCAGATATAGAAAACAGGTAAAAAAAGAAAAAAAAACAAAAACAAAAACAAACAAACAAACAAAAAAAAAGGAGTTAACATTTGAAAAACAGGACAACCACAAATCAAAACAAATAATACATTCATAAAAACTGCAAAGAAGAGTACACAAGCATAGAGGAAAACATCCAACCAAAAAAGGAAAGGAGAAAGAAAGGAGAAGCATGGAATCAGCTGAAAAACAAGGTTTAAAATGGCAATAAATGCATATTTATCAACAATTAGCTTAAATGTCAATGGACTGATGCTCCAATCAAAAGACAAAGAGTGGCATACTTGATAAAAAAACAAGCGCCTACAATATGTTGCCTGCAAGAGACTCACCTTAGGACAAAGGATACATATAAATTGAAAGTGAGGGGATGGAAAAAGATATTTCATGAGAATGGGAAAACAGGAAATCGGGAGTTGCAATACTCATATCAGACAAAATAGGCTTTAAACCAAAGCCCTTAAAGAAAGACAGAGAGATGCTGGCAGGATTAGTTTCATTCTGAAGACCTTTATACTTGGCTTATATTTGGTTGTTTTCTGCTTTTGCCTTCCCATGGTCTTCTCCCTGTACATTTCTTTATCTTATTTCCTCTTATAAAGGCACCAGAAATATCAGATTAGGGCCCAGCCTACTGACCTCATTTAACCTTAATTATGCCTTTAAAAATGCTGTTTTCGAATATAGTCATTTATAAGGTACTAGGGGTTAACGACGTCAACATATGAATTGCGGGGAGGGGGGTAAAATTCTACCCAAAAGACCCTGTAAATATTTCTCCTTTGCAGCCTGTGTGGTATTAAGCTTTGTCAGCAGAAGGTGCTGAAGGCACACTGTGGAGGAAGAGGTTTTTCTCCCTGGTTCTGCGTGCTTCTCTACATGGTCTCTTGCAGCATGGCTGGTTTCCACAGCACATAGTTCCAGCAGCATCCACCAAGCAGCAGCACAAGGCAGCTCCCCATGGACAGATCCTTCCAGCCTCCTCTTTGGAGTCTTTTTAGTGATGAGTTACCAGCATGACACCTACCATGAACAGGCTCTCCAGGCATTCAAAACCTGCCAGTATGACACCTCCCTGTGGGTGGCTTCCTCTGAATGCACCCAGGACCTTCTTGAATGACCTAGCAGCCTCAGCAAACACCTCTGCCATTGAGTGAGGCCTCTCTGATGAAATCTGAACCTCAGTCCTGGGGTAGAAGGAGTTTTCCCAGATTTTTTCATTCCTTGGGTATTATTCTTTTTTATCCCTAGGCGTAGTGGCTGTCTCCTTTACCTGCAAGCCCTTTATTCCCTATAGTATTTTACTCCTCACCAGTCAATGCCCTGATACCCCAATTCTCTGTTAATAATTCTGTGTAATAGTTATTTTTTTCTTCAAATTACTTTGAAGTATCTGTCTCCTAATTATAGCTGAACTGATAGGACTGAGAAGTGGAATAATCCTATAATAAAGAAAAATGCATAGGTGCTCCTAAGGTGAGAAAAGAAACTGTAAAAACTATCATTCTTTGCAGAGGATAATATCATATGTCCAGAACACCCAATGGAATCACCAGAAAAGCTACTGGAACTAACAAGAGTATTCAATAGGCTAGCTATCTCATGCAAATCAATAGCCTTCTTTATGCCTGTAACGAACATAGAAAATGTAAAAGAGAAAATTAGCAACCTACTTTTACAGCAAGAAACAATTTTAAAGAATCTAAGAAGTGTTTATGAAAACAGAGAATGCATAAGGTCATTAAAAATTTAAGTGATATAAATTAAATTTAAAATAAATTATTGTTTACATGACATCAATGAATAAAGAAATAAATGTATGTTTATAAATGAGATTAATAAACATTATAAGGAAGTCAATTCTCAACAAATTAAATTCAATAAAATTTCATTCAAAGTTTCAGAGAATTTTAGAGTAATTTGACATATTATATTTAAATTAAAAAATGATTGCTAAAGTGTTAAGCTATCTTTGAAAAACAAAAGCAAGGAATAAGGACTGACTTTAACATGAAATTGAAAATAATTAAAATGATATTGCAGAACAGATAAGTAGACCACTTAAATAGAATGCAGAGGTCAGAAATAAAACTATGCATGCAAAGTAAATTGATATATGTTGAAAGTAAACAACAGAGCAAAGAGAATAGAATACATTTTTATGTAGATTACATTGGGAAAGCTGGAACATTCTAAGTAGAAAAAAAAACTGAAGTCATGCTTTATACTATATACAAAGAAAAATTCAGAAGAGTTATTGAGCTACACATTGAAGATAAATTTATAGACTCAATAGAAGAAAACTTATAGATAATCTTTGTTACCTATAGCTGAAGAAAGACTCAAGAAGCACAAATGATAAAGAAAACATGGTTTGATTTATTGAAATTTTAATTATCTATTCAAAAAAAGGCCACTATAGATCAAGTTAAACACACAGATTATAGACCAATGAAAATATCTGCACTATCTAATGGATTCATGCCTGAAGCATACCAAGAGCTCCTGAAAAGCAAAGAAAACTAATAGATGATTCAATAGAAATTATAGACAAGGGATATAAAGAAAATTCACAAAAGGAGAATCTCAAGAATATTACAAGATGCTGAAAATTACTAATAATTAGAAAAATTAAAATTAAAGTAACATTGACATACCATTTCACATCTATCAAAATGGCAACAATTAGCTGCATGATGCCACATATTGTCAAGGCTGTGAGATGGGAACTTTCATGCACTGCTGGTGGGAATGTAAAATGACTTAATTTTTGTCAAAAGTAATATTTTTAATTAAATAATGCATTTGACCTATGATAACCAGGATCCCATTCTTAGGTAACGACATGAGAAAAAGTCTGTATGAAGACACATACAAAGATTAACACCCAGCCACTGCACTAATAGGAAGTTAAACTAGTTGTTCCCTACTAAGGGAATGATTAATGAAATTGTGGCAGATTCATACTAGAGGACACCACGCAGTATGTAGAAACAACAAATTTAGCAAAATGGAAAGATCTTACCATTGTAGAACTTTTTTTTTTTTTTTGGTCTTTTTAGGACCACACCCGTGGTATATGGAAGTTCCCAGTCTAGAGGTCACATCGGAGATGCAGCTGCCAGCCTGCACCACAGCCACAGCAATGCAGGATATGAGCCGCATCTGTGACCTACACCACAGCTCATGGCAATGCTAGATCGTTAACCCACTGAGTGAAGCCAAGGGATCAAACCCATATTCTCCCAGATACTAGACAGGTTCCTTACTGCTGAGCCACAATGGAACTCCCATTGTATACTTTAATGAATATAGTAAAAACAGAATGAAGCATAACACAGTGCTATTTATGAAAATGTATAAACTAATATAATTTTTTAGGATAGAAGCATTGTAAGAATATATATAAGAAAGTTGTGAGGAAAAAAAATTCTTTCGAAACACAGTAATCAAAATAGCATGTTACTGGCATGAAGTCAGACAAATAGACCAATGGAATAGAATAGAGAGCCCAGAAATGAACACTTACGTTTGTAGTCAAATGGTCTTCAACAAAGATGCCAAGATCACTCAACAGAGAAAGGATAATCAACAAATGATGTCAGAAAAACTAGATTCCCGCATGCAAAAGAATGAAGTTGAACCCTTTTCTTATACTACATAGAAAAATTAACTCAAGATGGAATAAAGACATAAATGGATGATCTAAAACTATAAAACTACTAACAGAAAAAATAGGAGAAAAATTTCTTAATATTGGACTGGCAATAATTTCTTGGATAAGACACCACAAGTACGGGCCATAAAAGCAAAAATAGATACATGCAACTATATCCAACTTAAAACTTTACATATAAAAGTACACTGCCAACAGAGTGAAAAGACAGAGTGAAAAATATATTTGGAAACCATATATCTGATAAAGAATTAATAACCAGAATATAAAAGTGGTCCTACAACTCAACAACAAAAGACCAAATAACCTGACTAAAAATGGACAAAGGACATTTCTCCAAAGGCATATTCTCCAAAGATAATATACAAATGGCCAATAAGCAAATGAAAATATGATCAAAACCACAATGAGATATCATCTCACACCCATTAAGATGGTTACTATTAAAACATAGTAAAAAAAAAGTGTTGGTGAGAATATGGAGAAGCTGGAATGCTTGTGCACTACTGATGGGATTGTAAAGCTGTGCAACTGCTGCGAAAAGCAGTGTGGAAATTCCCAAAAAAAATTAAAAACAAAACTATGATATACTCCAGCAATCCCACTTCTGGGTATGTACCTGAAAGAATTTTTTAAAAGGTCTCAAAGAGGTATTTGAACATCCAAGTTCATAGCAGCACTACTCACAATAGTCAAGTGGAGGAAGCAACCAAATGTTTATTAGTGGATGAATGGACAAACGAAATGTGATATATACATACAATGAGATGTTATTCAGCCTTTAAAAGGAAGGAAATTCTGTCAAATGGTACCAAGGGTGAACCTTAAAGATATTACACTAAATGAAATAAGCCAGTCACAAAAGACAAAAATTGAACATGGGAGATACCTGAAGTATCCAAATTCATAGAAATAAAGTAGAATGATGGTTACCAGGGAAGGGGGAGGAAGAGATGGTTATTTAATAGATATCAAGCTTCAGATTTGCAAGATAAAAAACTCCTGGAGATCTATTTCACAACAATGTGGATATACTTAATACTTACTGAACTGTACACTAAAAACATGGCTAATGTGACAAATTTCATATAATTTCATGTTATCTTTATCACAATACACCTAAGGGCAGAGGAGAATGGAGAGGAAGAAGGTAAATGATGGAAACACAATAAAATAAAGATATGAATGATGAAAAGCAGTTCCTTAGATAAATTAATAATGTCTAATGGCTATAAATTTAGGAGTAGGATTAATTTAACTCTTTAAAAAAATCCCCAAAAAAGTATAATAGAATTTAATGAAAGATGATAAAGTAAAACAAAACAAAATAAAAAGCTATATAGGAATGGAATAGATCACACATAGATTTATAGCTAGAAGGAAGAAAGCTGATCACAATGAGAAACGTCATAGAGTGAGCAAGAATGAAAAGAAATGAACAAAGAAGTAGAAAGAAAACTGTGGATGTGTGATGTTGACTGCTGAAGCACAGGGGTCAGCCTAAACCACAGCCTGTGAGTCAAATCTGACCCTTCTTCCATTCCTTCCCTCTGAACTCTCACCCTACCTGTTTTAGATAACCCCTGAGTTAAAAATGATTTTGTGCTACAGCAGAAATTTCCAACATAGACTATATGGAAGACAAAGCCTAATAAAATTATTATCTGGCCTTTTACCAAAAAAAAAAAAAAAGTTTGATGATCCCTGCAAAATAGGAATGCTTTTAAGAAAGTAGAATTGGTAAACTATGTCAAAGGTTATTATGAGATGGAATAAAATGAGGACAAATATATGACCACTGAATGACTTGTATTCTGTGTCTACTGAATGTGAGTTTTGCATCTCTAAATTACAGATAAATAAAAATCTAACCCTTTTCCCATAAAAAAATGAATTTTGCCAACTCGAGCTACCATTCTCCAAATTCAAGATATAATTAATAACCTTTCTATTGTGTCTTCCACAGATTCTTTTGAGTAAATACTCAACCCACTTTTTTGGAGTCCAGATTATACCCATCTAAGGGTGGTTTAAGTTCCAGTCAGTTTATTCATGATTCTAGAATTGAGGAGTAAGACTATCTGGTCCACAATAACTCTCTGTTCTCCACAGACCTCTACCAAGATGCACATTCTTTATAGATCTTTAATGTAACCATTCATTTCTGATATAGTATCTATCCTTCAATCAACAGTTTTGATACTAGGCACACTCTATACTCATCACACCAGCAATAATGCCAGTTCAAGTCTTCCAGGTCATTCAAAGTCCCTTTTTCACCCCTCTCCCTTGGGCACAAGGGAACCCTAGTGGTACCAAGTCTGTCAGGTACCAAATCTGAGACAGCTCACCCATTCACTGACATTCTGCTATTCGAAGTTTCTCTTAGGTTTTGAATTTATACCAGGCTACAGCGAGGAAGCAAGACAGTAGAACTTTTTAATCTTGTTCTGCTAGCAAGTATCCAAAACATAGATGAAGTGAGTGTCTGGGCTTGAGACTTGCTTAGAGACATTTTCCAAGGTCGGACTCTCTTCCTTTCCTCTGACAATTCTATAGCTTCCCTCAATTTTAACATCTCCTCCAGTGGAGGAAAAACTAATTCTTACCAATTTTTTATTCTTTTAAAATTCTATTCAGTATGACAAAATAAAGAATGGAAGAGCAAATAACATATCAGAGTATTCCACATATATTGAAAATTTAATAAAAATATTACTTTAAAAATGTAATCCTCATAAATTCAACAACATGGATGAAATAGAAAAGTTCCTTAGAAGGCACAAAGTGACAAGAGTCTCTCAAGAATAATAATCTGGGTATCCTTATATATTAAATAAAGTGAATTTTTTTTGTTTACAGCCATAGCACCCTGAATATACCTAATCATCTGAAATTTTATTTAACGCTTTTCTCCAAGGGAAAAAAAAAACAAACAGTTCCAGATGTCTTCACTGATTAATTCTATCCCACAGTTTAAAAGAAAATAACACAAATTCTCACAAACTTTTCTAGAAATGAAATTTTTAAAAAATTTAGTAGAATATATCCTCCATCAATATGGATACAAATATTCTACACAAAACTGTAGCAAATGGAATCCAACATAAGACTTTGATAAATTATAACATTCATTCTTGACATAAACTATCCATACTACGGATGGAAGGGCACTTCCTTAAAGTGATGAAAAGCCTCTATGAAACACCTACAGCAAACATCATACTTAATGGTAAAGTCATATTAGGAGCATAATGTGAATTGGGTTAATGTCAAGTTTAAAACTAAGTGTTGATCTAATAGATGAGAGAGATGGTAAATTGATTTCACTTCTAATACCAACCTTAATAAATTACATTGACAAGGATTCTGAGCCCACATTCAGCCGTCATAAGAGAATCCTAATAAAAGAGCAATATGTGGTGGTATGTCAATGTTATTCTTGCTACAAGCAATGGGAAGTCACTGACTATTAGTGAGTATGGGAATTGCACCAATAGAGAACAACAGAATCTAAACCTTGAAGGGACATACAAATTTAAATTTATTTTTAAAAGTACATACTGATAAGACAATATAGAATAACTCATAAAAGAGACCAAATATAAAGATATATATATATGCAATAATGAGGTACCTTCCTAAAAGATTAGAAAGAAGTATACAAGATTGCTTATGCTTGTGAGAATCAGAGAAGAAACATGCCAAACTATACCAAATAACCAGATGGTCCTTAGACTAAGACTTTACAGGAACTCAGTTGAAAATTTCGTCATAGTTAAAAAAATACTCAAAAGGGAGATGATGATTATTATAGAAAGTGGAAAGCCAACAAAGGAAGGGTCCATCTATCCACAGCACTCTTCAACTGAAAGGAGATCCCAGACCATGAAAGGAATTGTATGATACTAGTCACCACGCAGACTATAAAGGACATATGAATCCACCAGAATTTCATAGCTCTGAAACCCTAGCCATTCAAATCATCTGACCAGCTCATCTTCCTCTGATTCTATTCCTACCAGTAATTTTCTAATTATCTTTTGGTTTGCACATGATTTTCCTTTGGAGGGAGTATATTGACTAGTGAACTCTGAATCTCTGGTCTGTTTGATTTTTATTGTAATTTTCTTTCCTTCATTTTATGGCCGCACCCATAGCATGTAGAAGCTCATGGGCCAGGGATTGAATCTGAGCCACAGCTGTGACCTATGCTGCAGTTGGACCACAGCAAGAACTCCCTTTACTATAAATTTTAAACTAGCAGTATGTTCTATATATTCTTAAGCATGACTCTAGCCAGTTGAACTCCAGAGCCCTCTAATTTCTACCTGTTATTAATCTGCATATTTCTAAGACTAGAGGGCTAAAAGCCTCATCCTGAATTGCAATGGCTAGATGAAGATACTATCACTATAGAAATACATAGCTCTGTCTCACTGCTAACCTTCAGACTGTAACAGAGCATAACACATATTTGTTCCACTATAATATCAGAGAGATATATAACTAGAGTAAACACCTGAACACTAATTCTGTTGCCATGTATACCACACATAGGTAAAATTGAGTTGCAGAGCACTCTAAGAATAATGCAACTATTGTTTTAAAAAAAAATTCTTATCATATGTGTTTGTATTTTAGAATTAATCATTATAGAAAATAAGAAAACACTGTCTAAAAATCTGATAACCTGATGAGGTATATTTTACTTTTTTGCCCCTCCAGGTATTAAAAAATGACATTTCCAAAAGGATAACTGTCTTACTTGAATATAATTGTCAGTGTTGCATCAATTTTCAAAGACAAATATTAACATATGCCCTACAAAATTATCAAACATTTAAATTATTTTCTCCTTTAATCGATTAATTTTATAAAAAAGGAAAAATTACTTTTACAATTCTACCCTCCATTGGCTCTTTTTTTTTTCTGTCTTGACTTCCATGATATCTTTCTTTAAGGGCATGTTCTCATTAATGAGAACACATTCCACACATTAGCTTTATTTCAATTTTTCTGAAATTAAAAAAATATATGAATAATACCAGACATGTTTTTGGCATTTGCACATTTTGCAGCTTACGACTATAGTTCAAAATAACAAACAGCCAGAGACTCTGGAGAAAACAGGTAACAAACTGCATGGTTTGCCATCGGTCATCTTGGCATAACATGCATTCACTGAGAGAGACATAGCAACAGCCTTGCTATGTAATTCTAGGGGGGAGAAAAAGGATAAACGCTTAATAGAACAATTAGAGGAATATTTTTTTTTTTACCTATTTAAAGACTGATGAGGAAAGGACTACTTATTACCCCACAGTTGTCAGTATAATACCTGGAGAAAGAAGTATGAACATTTGACTAGTGAGTGTAATAACCAGAGCCAGGTTGTATTTTCTTATGTGACATATGAGGTAATCTTGAAATAATACAAAGACAATAAATTTATGCCTATTACACTTTGATATGAGAAAATATGATCTTACCCTCATGAAATTTGGGGATAAAAATCAAATTGAAAAATCAAAATTTAAGGAAATCCATGTACTTTCTCTTTCTCCTCTTCGTTAATAAATCTGCATATATCAGCTAACTTATAAGAGTTCTGAGAAATAAGAAAAAGATGAAAATTACACAAAGAAAAAAACTATCTTATATCCAATTTTGAGGAAAAAAATATTCATCTCCAAGGCCTAGTTTAGTAGTGGTAGATAGTGCTATTATTTTAGAAATTGATGAGCTGGCGGCACTGCAGAGGGACATCTACAACATGGGACCAATCAAACTGATGTTCTCATATTCAATCAGCAATTAGCCCTGGTAGTGTGGAGTATAAGCTTAGGATGAACAAAAAATATATACGCAGAAGTTATGCCATGCCACGCTAAAGTAAAATTTCATCAGAAATAATGAGTGTTACATGGCTGGACTTTTCTCCATTTAATTTCCAGACTTATTATCCAAATGCTCATCTGACAGTGTGAAACCAGACAGCTAAAAACTCCATCTAGATGTGTCATGAACTTCAAACTCATCATGCTGAAAATTAGGTTCACCACATATTCATTTAAAAATTATTTTGAGAAGATATTATGTTCAAGACAGCCTGTCTTTTCTCTCTTTCCACCTTACTCCCTCTTTCAGAAAACCTAAATCATAAAACAGTTGAGTCAAGGCTAAATATTTCTGATGAGTGCTAGCCAAAGCTAGCTACTTTATCAAATATTTTACATCTTCTTTAAGTATGGACATTATTCAGTAAGTAATTACACAAAATAGCCTTCTCACTTGGCCTGGGGCCTTCAGTTCTCTCTAACCTTGTTTTGGAAGCTTCCAGTATCAGTATTGGTACAACATTCAAAGCTTTCTATTTGTAGAGGCTACAGTGGCTCTCCATTAATGCCTGGGTTTTAAATGACAATAATAGGATCAAAAGGATATAACTACTACACATGGAAAGAGCAGATTTTTGTTCCTATCATACTAATTTTTTGCATGATTGAGGATACGCGAGAAAATTATTGCTTTAGTGAGGGGATTTTTAAATTTTGGTTTATACCCAAAGACAGCAGGAGAATAAAAGATTGGATAATCGATAAATTTAGAGCATAATTTTGGAAGCAGGGTTCTTTTGTTCATTTCTTACTACTACAACCTACCTGCTATAATTGCCTGTCTCTGAGCAAACACTCAGACACCCACCCCACCGCATCATCTGGCCACACACATACACATGGAAAATCATATAAATCACTTTTTTTCCCCACTGGAACCTGAAAAGGTTTTTCTCTATTTAATGTCTATGATATTTTACACAATTGCATAATAAGCTCTTTTACTAGCTTAGTTTTCTTCCACTTTACTTCAGGGTACATTGTAACAGTAAATATTTACAATGTTCTGACCAAGATTTTAGAAAAATGAAAGAAAAAGAAAATATTAGAATTATGATTTAGCCTACTCAGGCTGCTGTAACAAAATATTAAAGACTGGAGTCCTTAACATACATTTCTTTCTCACAGTTCTAGAGTCTGGGATGCCAGTAGATAAAATTTCTGATGAGGACCCTCTTCCTGCTACGTGGGTGATCACCTTTTCCTTGTGTCCCTACATAGAGGTGACATCCCCAGTGTCTCTCCCTCCATTACAAAGGTACTACTCCCATCACAAGGGCCTCAATAGATGAATTTTGGGAGACACAAAAATTCAGTCCATAGCAGTCTGTTTACAGTATTTACTTGATCTTCCTCAAAACCAGTTCAGTATCATTGAAAAATAAAGGAAAAAATGTTATATTCAACAAATTTATTACAAGCTATTTTTCCCCTTTATAAATCACTTTTTAGAAGAAGAAATTTATCATACTCTGAAATCTATCAACACCAATCAAAATACTGGCAAAAATAATACTCTGAAAATATTTCTTATACTCACTCATAGTTAGTATATTTTCTTTTGAAAGTATTAAAGAAATTAATTTTGTATATTATAGAATGTTTGTATCCACCTCTAATCACAGTGTTTCTAACTTGTAACTACTTATATAAGACATGGTGCTGCTAGTGAAAGAGAAAGGTATCAAATAGGAATATTATATATTTTAGGTAAGGGAAGCTAAAGCAGTAAAGAGACTTGAAATTTGAGCAGATTAAGACAATTGAGGTTTGTTTTTCAGTCATAGGTGTGTGCTCCTGGTTGGTGGAGATTCTTCTTCTTGCTACAATTCAGGGACTCATTTTCACATTGTGATTCTGCTATGCCCTCAGGGCCTCAATATCATTACCTGGCTTTAAGACATACATGAAAAGCACTCCTGCTTATTAAAAGTCTTAGCTGTAATCTGAACACATAATTTCTTCTCACAAGGCCATAGCCAGATTCAAAATGGACAGAGAAACACAGACTAGGAACAGCCATCATTCTGCATTCTAAAAAGCTGCATACATTTTGCTAAACAGTAAGCTGCCTTTTCCAACATTAGGTTCCATGGGCACAGAAGTATTCACTCAAGAAATATAATTTTGGACAAGAAAGAAAAAAATTATTGAAAGTCATTAAAGCTTCTGTAAAATATATATTTGATATCCCTAAAGTTGTTTTATTTTGATAGTTCTTAAAATTCTCCGAAATTACTTCTTTGTTAACCAAGGACATCTATTTATTTTTTTCAGTGTTTGGTCAAACAGAAATATTGCAGAAACACGTGTAATGATGCAAAAATATGACCCCGATTCATTCAGTTTCCTAATCTTGATTTCAAAGATATATCTACAGACAGAAAACACAAATGTACATCCATTTCCTGGACCTGTGTATTTGTATATCAAAAGCCAATAGGTAGCTATGATCCTGACTGTGTAAACACTGACGCTGAAAACTAGGATGGATTATCAATGAATTTATCACATTTCTTTACTAGTTATAGACAAGGAACTTCTATATCTCTAGCTGCCACTACTCACTAAACTCAGATGAATTTATAGTTCATTAATTAAATTTTCTAACAGTATAATGCACTGTTTACTCAAATTTAATAAATCTAACACTAAATTTATATTCTTCCCCCGATACTTGAAATTTGCTTGTCTTCAATATCTTGGTAAATGATGCATAATGAATAATTGGATCTCATGTGAGAGATGTCATGTCCTTGTCAATATACTCTAAAGGAAGGGCATTTTAAGAAAATGGAACTGCAGAGTGGGAAGGAAGGAAGAAGAAAGAAAGAGAGAGAGAGGGAGGGAGGGAGGAAGGAAAAGCGAAAGGAAGGAAAGAAGGAAAGGAAAGGAAAGGAAAGGAAAGGAAAGGAAAGGAAAGGAAAGGAAAGGAAAGGAGAGAGGACGGAGGAAGAAAGAAAGGGAGAAAAAGGGAGAGAGGGAGGGAGGGAAAGAGAAGGAAAAGGAAGGAAGGAAGGAAGGAAGGAAGGAAAAAAGAAAAAAATCAATGCAGCTACCAATACTGGTCAATGAGGTACACTGTATAGCACAGGGAACTATATCCAATCTCTTGGGAAAGAACATGCTGGAAGATGGTATGAGAATACAAGAAAAAGACTGTATATACATGTATGACTGGGGCACTATGCTGTACAGCATAAATTGATACAACATTGGAAATCAACTATATTTTAATAAAATTTAAAAGATAGTCCTCTTGTCTATCTCTATCAAACAAAGAAGGATCACTAAACATTTTAAGGGATTCAGCAGCAAGGAAGAGATGAAAGAATAACAAATCAAACTGATTCTAAATAAAAGAAGCAATAATTCAGGAAGAGAAAATTGCTTCATTTAAAACCCATTGATTATCCTCAAATAGATCAAAAGAATGTTGAATCCATAAAAAGAAACTGCTGGAAGCATAAAAGAATAAGAAAACAAAGAGTTCATAGAAATTAAAAATATAAATTCCATTAGATCACCAAATTAATATTTTCCGAGTCTAAAGGACCATGCTAGTAGGTTTTCTAGATAAAATACTAGGGCACTTAGCTATATTTAGCATAAGATGAACAATGAGTGGCATTATGGAGGCATAAGTATGTCCCAAATATTGCAAGGGGTATCCTTAAGCAAAACAATATTTGTTATACTTCTGGAGTTAGAGTTTGACTGGATGGCTAGTATTTTTATTCACTAAATTTGGCAGTCATGTTTGCTAGAAACATCAGGAGTGAGAGCTGGATATCATAAGCAAATAGTAACACAAAGAGTAATATAAAGAGAACTTGGATTTTTATATTAAAAATATGATTTCCAGATTAAAAATTAAATTGCTGAGTACAAAAATGACATAGCTAAAGACTTAAGTATGAAAGAAAGAATCAGGAATGCCTTATAAGTCGAATCAAAAAAGATAGGAAGGGAAAACATGAGTGGAAAAAATGACAGGATACGGAGACTATATTTTAAAAAGCCAGAGGTCGCAATAAGGACAATGAAGAGGGGTTTTTTTAGAAATTATGTTTTCATTTTACATAGTGAAAATCTAGCGGACATTCTAAATTTGAAAATTCTTAAAAAGACATAAATATATTTTAATGTGCCCCAAGAAACCAATGGATTAATTTATAACAATATCAAGGTAGAGGAGGTAAAGGAAGAGGATAAAAGAAAAAAATGCTAAAATAATTCTCTTTCAAATGGGGAGAAAATAATGACTTAAAGGTATTTATTATTTACTTCTGTAGTGAAATATTTAGTCTGATTTTCTCCAAAGCAGAGCTTCAGACTAAAGCTTTAATAAATGTAGTTTATTTGGGAAGTCATTCCAGGAATGAGAAAAACAGTGAGTGAAATAGGGAAGGAAGAAAAGCAAATATATGAGCGGGTTATTGAGTTGGCTACCACAATAGGTGATTAAAACTCAATTCTAATGCATTTTCTGAGGAGCATTAGAAAAATTATTTTACATTAATCTCCCAGGAAATGAAACAGGAAAGCATTTATCCATCCACTCCCAGTCCCACTGGTAAAGCCCACATGTGTTCTATCTAATGTCAACACAATCAAAAGCAAAAGACCTCAGGCAAATGGATGTGTACAGTTGTCCTTTCTAGGTGAAAGCAAGTTGAATTTAATCCTCTGTTGATTGGCATTAAGAAGATTACATTTGCCAAATTAATAGTTATATATGAAGTACTAGAGCTTGTGTTTATATTTGTAGTAAAAATATATTCAACAAAGAAACTGAGAGTATGATTTGTTTAACTCTATGTTATTGCATCCTAATTTGGCATGATCAGTTTGTGTTTCCAGGGGCCATAGAGGCAAATTACATGGAGGTTTGATGTTGCCAACTCCTTTCTGTGTAATCCTTTAAGTCTTTCATGGTGGCATCAATCTAAGCAGTTCCTCTGGGGGGTGTATCGTTGCTTCTGAATTTCTGGCGTGTTTTTTCTTGTTTTGTTTTGTTTTGTTTTAATGGGAAAGAGGAAACAGATTAAGGAGCATCCATTTGACCCTTTCTACAATGATAGCTCTTATTTCACAGGCCAAGAAATAAATTTCGGAGTTCTGCCAGTTGTAAAATAAATACTCAGGGAAATATCCTCAGAGTGGACACATGAACCATAGAATTCATCAAGAAATTGACCTGGGAATTCCACTTACATCCTGGACACCATCAGCCCCCACTTCATCCAGAAGACCATCGTGGCATTTTGGGTTCTTCCAGTATTAGCATTATCTAAGACCTTTATCCAAACAATTTTCACAGAGTCTGGACATTGCCCTTTTCCCAAAATAATCACCTTAGTAAATAACTAGAGATACCTGAGAAAGATTAGGATTTCTCTCAGAAATTAATGTGTTGATATTGCAAAATTTTTCTCAGTAGGATCTGGCCTCTTTTCAGCCAAGGGGTGCTGGGTGTGTGAACTGACTGACATCTGGAAACTGGGTAAGGCACTGTGATTTTTCCATTGCAATGTCAATTTCAGACTTCTGCTCAACAGAAGTTGTTGTTGTTATTAATATAAGTCAGAAAGTGCTATATCTGATGATCATCCATCAAGCTCTGTGGGAAACCACAATCTATTAGTTTCACCCAGAAATCATTGAAACAAAACATCCTGATTATTTCTCTCTAGCATGCAGACACTTTGCTAGCACAGAAAATGTAGAGAGGCCTGGGCATTCAGCATTCTCAATTCTGCTGCCCATTTTCAGTAATTGTATCTAATCTGTCTCTGAAAATTATGTGCTTCAAGCTGGCTTCCACCTTTCTTGAATCCCTTTATTCTTTATTCTAAGGACCTGAGTCTGATGGTACCATCTTCTACTCCTAATCCTAACCTCCAGATGTTAACTACCACTGCTTCTCCAAGAAGCTAGGATCTTCCTCAGTAATACACTTCTTACTGTCTAAGCAAAGAGACTGTCCTCTGAGACCTCTTAGGAAACAGCCAGTAGATAGGTTCCCTGGTCTCACATGATAGAATCATTCAACAATTCCCATTTCCATGAGCTTTTTGTCCCTTTTTTTTGTATATTATTATTTTTTTTCCCACTGTACAGCAAGGGGGTCAGGTTATCCTTACATGTATACATTACAATTACATTTTTCCCCCAGCCTTTCTTCTGTTGCAACATGAGTATCTAGACAAAGTCCTCAATGCTATTCAGCAGGATCTCCTTGTAAATCTATTCTAAGTTGTGTCTGATAAGCCCAAGCTCCCGATCCCTCCCACTCCCTCCCCCTCCCATCAGGCAGCCACAAGTCTCTTCTCCAAGTCCATGATTTTCTTTTCTAAGGAGATGTTCATTTGTGCTGGATATTAGATTCCAGTTATAAGTGATATCATATGGTATTTGTCTTTGTCTTTCTGGCTCATTTCACTCAGTATGAGATTCTCTAGCTCCATCCATGTTGCTGCAAATGGCATTATGTCATTCTTTTTGATGGCTGAGTAGTATTCCATGGTGTATATATACCACCTCTTCCGAATCCAATCCTCTGTCGATGGACATTTGGGTTGTTTCCATGTCTTGGCTATTGTGAATAGTGCTGCTATGAACATGCGGGTGCACGTGTCTCTTTTAAGTAGAGTTTTGTCCAGATAGATGCCCAAGAGTGGGATTGCGGGGTCATATGGAAGTCCTATGTATCGATTTCTAAGGTATCTCCAAACTGTTCTCCATAGTGGCTGTACCAGTTGACATTCCCACCAACAGTGCAGGAGGGTTCCCTTTTCTCCGCAGCCCCTCCAGCACTTGTTCTTTGTGGATTTATTAATGATGGCCATTCTGACTGGTGTGAGGTGATACCTCATGGTAGTTTTGATTTGCATTTCTCTTATAACCAGCGATGTTGAGCATTTTTTCATGTGTTTGTGGGCCATCTGTATCTCTTCTTTGGAGAAATGTCTATTCAGGTCTTTTGCCCATTTTTCCATTGATTGATTGGCTTTTTTGCTGTTGGGTTGTATAAGTTGTTTATATATTCTAGAGATTAAGCCCTTGTTGGTTGCATCATTTGAAACTATTTTCTCCCATTCTGTAAGTTGTCTTTTTGGTTTCTTTTTGGTTTCCTTTGCTGTGCAAAAGCTTGTCAGTTTGATGAGGTCCCATGGGTTTATTTTTGCTCTAATTTCTATTGCTTTGGGAGACGGACCTGAGAAAATATTCATGAGGTTGATGTCAGAGAGTGTTTTGCCTGTGTTTTCTTCTAGGAGTTTGATGGTGTCCTGTCGTATATTTAAGTCTTTCAGCCATTTGGAGTTTATTTTTGTGCATGGTGTGAGGGTGTGTTCTAGTTTCATTGCTTTGCATGCAGCTGTCCAGGTTTCCCAGCAATTCTTGCTGAACAGACTTTCTTTTTCCCATTTGATGTTCTTGCCTCCCTTGTCAAAGAGTAATTGACCATAGGTGTCAGGGTTTATTTCCGGGTTCTCTCTTCTGTTCCATTGGTCTGTCTGTCTGTTTTGATACCAGTACCACACTGTTTTGATGACTGTGGCTTTGTAGTATTTCTTGAGGTCTGGGAGAGTGATGCCTCCTGCTTGGTTTTGGTTTCTCAGGATTGCTTTGGCGATTCTGGGTCTTTTGTTGTTCCATATAAATGTTTGGATTGTTTGTTGTAGTTCTGTGAAAAATGTCCTGGGTAATCGGATAGGGATTGCATTGAATCTGTAGATTGCTCTGGGTAGTATGGCCATTTTTACAATATTGATTTTCCCAATCCAGGAACATGGAATATCTTTCCATTTCTTTACATCTTCTTTGATTTCTTTGATGAAAGTTTTATAGTTCTCGGCATATAGGTCCTTTACCTCCTTGGTCAGGTGTATTCCGAGGTATTTGATTTTGTGAGGTGCAATTTTAAAAGGTATCGTATTTTTGTATTCATTTTCTAATAGTTCATTGCTGGTATACAGAAATGCAACTGACTTCTGAATGTTAATCTTATATCCTGCTACTTTGCTGAATTTATGAATCAGTTCAAGGAGTTTTCGGGTTGAGTCCTTAGGGTTTTCTATGTATAGTATCATATCATCTGCATACAATGACAGTTTTATCTCTTCTCTTCCTATTTGGATGCCTTTTATTTCTTTGGTTTGTCTAATTGCTGTGGCTAGGACTTCCAAAACTATGTTGAAGAGCAGTGGTGAGAGTGGGCATCCCTGTCTTGTTCCAGATTTGAATGAGAAGGCTTTCAGTTTTTCCCCATTGAGTGTTATATTTGCTGTGGGTTTCTCATAAATGGCTTTGATTATATTCAGGAATGTTCCCTCTATACCCACTTTGGCGAGGGTCTTGATCATGAATGGGTGTTGGACTTTGTCAAATGCTTTTTCTGCGCCTATTGAGATGATCATATGATTTTTGACTTTTCTTTTGTTAATGTGGTGTATGATGCTGATTGATTTGCATACGTTGAACCATCCTTGTGAACCTGGGATGAACCCCACCTGGTCATGGTGTATAATTTTTTTGGTATGTTGATGGATTCGGTTGGCTAAGATTTTGTTGAGAATTTTTGCATCTATATTCATCAATGATATTGAGTGATATCATTTGGTGGTATCTCTGTCTGGTTTTGGAATGAGGGTGATGGTGGCATCATAGAATGTCTTTGGGAGTATTCCTTCTTCTTCAACCTTTTGAAAGAGTTTAAGGAGGATGGGCACCAATTCCTCTTTATATGTTTGATAGAATTCACCTGTGAAGCCATCTGGTCCTGGACTTTTATTTGTAGGGAGTGATTTTATGACCTCTTCAATTTCATTTCTAGTGATCGGTCTGTTCAGTTGGTCTGTTTCTACTTGATTCAGTTTTGGCAGGCTGTAAGAGTCTAGAAAATTGTCCATTTCTTCCAGATTGTCAAACTTGTTGCCATATAGTTGTTCATAGTATTCTCTTATGGTTTTTTGTATTTCTGCTGTATCCGTTGTGATTTCTCCTTTTTCATGTATAATTTTGGTTATTTGGGTTCTTTCTCTCCTCTTTTTAGTGAGTCTGGCCAGGGGTCTGTCAATTTTGTTGACCTTTTCAAAGAACCAGCTCTTGGTTTTATTAATTTTCTCTATTGTTTTTTGAGTCTCTATTTTATGGATTTCTTCTTTGATCTTTATAATTTCCTTCCTTCTGCTGACTTTAGGCCTTTTTTGTTCTTCTTTTTCTAGTTCGTTTAGGTGGAGGGTTAAGTTGTCCATTTGGGATCTTTCTTCTTTTTGGAGAAAGGCCTGTATTGCTATAAATTTCCCTCTGAGCACTGCTTTCGCAGCATCCTATAGATTTTGAGCAGTTTTGTCTTCATTATCATTTGTTTCAAGGTAGTTTTTAATTTCCTTCTTGATTTCCTCATGGACCCATTGGTTTTTTAGTAGCATGTTGTTTAGTCTCCATGCAGTAGGTTTTTTCTCTTTCCTTTTCCCATGGTCGATTTCTAATTTCATGGCATTGTGGTCAGAGAAGATACTTGAGATAATTTCTATGCTCCTAAATTTATTGAGGTTAGCTTTGTGTCCCAATATGTGGTCGATTCTTGAGAATGTTCCATGAGCATTTGAGAAGAATGTGATTCTGCTTTTTTTGGATGTAGTGTCCTGAAGATATCAATTGAGTCTAACTTTTCTATTGTTTCCTTTAGGATCTCTGTTGCTTTATTGGTTTTCTGTCTAGAGGATCTGTCCATTGATGTGAGGGGGGTATTAAGGTCTCCTACTATGATTGTATTCTCATCAATATCTCCCTTTATGTCTGTTAATATTTGTTGTATGTATCTGGGTGCTCCTGTATTTGGGGCATATATGTTGACGATAGTAACATCCTCTCCTTGGATGGATCCCTTAATCATTAAGTAGTGTCCTTCTTTGTCTTTCTTTATGTCTTTTGTTTTAAAGTCTATTTTGTCTGATATGAGCGTTGCGACTCCTGCTTTTCTGTCATGTCTATTGGCGTGAAATATTTTTCCCCACCCTTTCACTTTCAATCTATATGTATCTTTTGTCCTAAGGTGAGTTTCTTGTAGGCAGCATATTGAAGGTTTTTGCCTTTTTATCCACTCAGCCACTCTCTGTCTTTTGATTGGGGCATTCAGTCCATTGACATTTAAGGTGATAATTGATAGATGATTATTTATTGCCATTTGAACCTCGTATTCCAGTTGATTCTATGGTTCTCCATTCTTCCTTTTTTTTTTGGTTGGATGGTCTCCTGTTATTATCTGCTTGAGTGTATTTTTTTTTCATTTTTTGCAAATGCAATATTTGGTTTTGGCTTGTGGTTGCCCTGTTTTTGAAGTATGCTAACCCCTTCCCATAATTGTGTGTTTTAGCCTGATGGTCCTGTAAGTTCAAACACTTCATTACTATATTAAAATTAAGAAGAGAAACATACAAACGAAAAGGGTTATTTACTTCCTAACATCCCTTGCCCACATTTTATGGTTTTGATGACTCTTTTTTATTTTTTTCTTTTTAATTTTATTTTGTTTGAGGCCTGTTCATGATTAAATCTGTATGCTGGCTTATTTGAGTGACTGCTCTCTGATTGCAGTTTCCTCAGTCCTAGTTCTTCCTCTTCTTCTTTTTTTTTTTCTTTTCTTTTTTCTTCCCTTTCCTTCCTTTCTTTTTGGTTTAGAGAAGCCCTTTCAATATTTCCTTTAACCTGGGTTTTGTGTTGCAGTATTCTTTAAGTTTTTGTTTGTTGGAAAAAAATTTTATTTCCCCTTCTATTTTAAATGATATTCTTGCTGGATAGAGTATTCTAGGCTGCATATTGTTTCCTTTTAGCACATTAAATATCTCTTGCCATTCCCTCCTGGCCTGTAGTGTTTCTGTAGAGAAGTCAGCTGATATTCTTATGGGGGTTCCCTTGTAGGGAACATTCTGTTTTTCTCTTGCTGCCTTTAGGATCCTCTCTTTATCACTAACTTTTGCCATTTTTATTATGATGTGTCTTGCTGTGGGTCTATTTGGGTTCAGTTTGTTTGGGGCCCTCTGTGCTTCTTGTATCTTGAACCCAGCATCCTTTAGACTTGGGAAGTTTCCATCGATAATTTCTTCAAATATATTTTCCATCCCCTTATCTTTTTCTACTCCTTCTGGAATTCCTATTATGCATAGATTGGCCCGCTTTATATTATCCCATAGGTCTCTTATATTGCTTTCCTGTTTTTTGATTCAGTTTTCTGTCTGTTGACCGGATTGAGTGATTTCCATTATTCTATCTTCCATATCACTGATTCGTTCTTATGCATTATTCATTCTGGTTTTGACTGCCCTTAGTTCCGTTTGCATCTCTGCAAATGTATGTTCTAGTTTTTCTTGGCTCCTCCTTATATTTTCTAGTTCTTTTCTGAGGGTATCTGCATTACTGTTCAGTATCTTCTCTTAATTCCTTCAGTATTTTCACTATTTCTCTTTTGAACTCCAGGTCTGTCAGACTGCAGAGATCTGTTTCAATGTTGACTTTTAGGTGAGTTCTCCTGTTGGTTTGACTGGGGGTGGTTTCTCTGCTTCTTCATCTTGCTTGTTGTTTTCTTTCTCCTGAGGGAGTTGTACTCTCCGTGATCGGGCAGTGTTTGCCTTGTCACTGCCGTGGAATATTTCCTGAGGGCTGGCGTTGTTGGTCAATCTTTTTTGAGGCAGTGTGGCTTTTCTGGAGTGTTGATGGGGCTAACAGGGTTTCTTTGATGCAAAGGAGGACTTCCTGAGGGCAGACAGGACTGGGAGGTCCACACCACGATGGTAGCAGATTTCACTTAGTCATGCAGAGCTTGTTCTGGTGTTTTTAGGCTGTGGGGTTCTTGCAGGGGGTTGTCGGTGTTGGGCAGCTGTTCCTCAGGAGTGCAGCACCCCCTGGGGTCTGGAGCAGCTATCTGGGACACTGAGAACCTAAGAGGCTCTTCCCTAGAGCAGCCCAACTCAGAAGGATGGCCTGAGAATGTAGGCAGACCTTTTCACAGTCTGGCCAATCTGCAGGGGCTCTTCTAGGGGGCTGGTGGTGCTGAGCAGCTATTCCGCGGGAGTGGGGCACCCCCTAGGGGCTTGGGCGGGTAGCAGGGCCACTGGAAACCCAAGAGGCTCCTCCCCAGGGCAGCCCAACTCAGAAAGACCGTCTGAGATCTTTTCCCGGCTCGGCTGAGCTTGTTGCAGCTTTTCTGGGCTGCAGGGGGTCCTGCCTGGAGCTGGCAGTCCTATGAAGCTGATCCACTAAGGCACCCCCTGGGGGCTAGGGCAGGTAGCAGGGCCACTGAAAACCCAAGAGGCTCCTCCCCGGGGCAGCCTGACTCAGAAAAACCGTCTGAAATATTTTCCCAACTCGGCCAGGCTTGCTCCAGCTTTTCTGGGCTGTAGGAGGTCCCACCTGGAGCTGCATAGTGGATCACCTATGCAGCTGATCCACTAGGACACCCCCTGGGGGCTTGGGCAGGTAGCAGGGCCGTTGGAAACCCAAGAGGCTCCTCCCCGGGGCAGCCCAACTCAGAAAAACCGTCCGAGAATTAGGCAGATCTATTCACTGCCTGGCTAGGCTTGTTCTAGCTTTTCTGGGCTGCAGGCCTTTTCTCGGGGGCTGGTGGTGTTTGGTGCTACTCTGCGGAAGTGTAGCCCCTCCAAAGGGCAAGCAGGCCTGTGCAGGGACAGCCCCTGTGGTGGTAGGCTTCAGGCAATTGTTGAGGCCAGCCCTCCTGTATGGCAGGCAGCCCCAGGTTCGGCGAGAGGCATAGGGGGTGGTGGGGGTGGGGGGGAGGGGATGAACTGGGAAGCACAGCTTTCAGCTAGCTAGCGGGCCTGCAAGCTTGCTGTGGCATGGGGGGTATTCTATGGGGACCCACCCCTTCTTCTCTCCCCTCCCCAGCACCGGCACGGACAAGGCTCTTCTCCCAGGTTCGCTCTGTTGGGGCTTTCCACTTCCCCGCCCCTAGAGTATTGCTCCCTTCCTCTGCGACAGCTTTGTTTTCTAGTCTCCCAGGCAGTCTCTGCTCCGTCAAATGGTTTCTAGACCTCCCAAGCAGTTTACGCTCCACCCCGCCCCTCCAACCCAGGGACTAACCTTCGGAGCCTAGGTCTCGGTGCCCAGCCCCCACCCAGGCATCCCCTGGCCCTTTCTCGGGGACTAACCTCTGGAGCCGAGGACTCGGTGCCCAGCCCCCACCCAGGCGTCTCAATTTTTGGTGACTGTGCCCGTAGTTCAGATGGTCCGTTCAGTTCTTGATCGGCTTTTCCGTACTCCAACTTACTGCTACACTCTTCTCTGCATCTGGAGATTCCTCCGGTTCGTTTGATCTTTCCCCCGTGTAGGTGACTTTCCAGGGTGCGGGATCCCTTTCTCCTCCACAGTTCCCTTTCGGGAGCGCCCATCCCGCTCAGATTCACCTTTTCTCACTCTCCTCTTTTCTCCCGTTCTGCCCAGTAATGTCACGAACTTCTTGCTGTTATTGGAGTTTAGGTTCTTCTGCCAGCAATTGGTTGCTGTTCTGTGCGAGTCATTTATTCTGTAGATGTGCTTTTTTTGTTGTGTTTGTGGGAGAGGGTGAGCGTGTCCCCCTACTCCTCCGCCATCTTGTCCTCCTGCTGTCCCTTTTCTTAATACCGTGTCAAAGCTGTCCCAACATTCATTTCCATTTCATTCTTGAAGATCATTGTTATGTCCAACATATGAGAAGCCATTCTGAGGCATATTTGAACAGGTGAAATTTATCAGGACCTCAAAATGTGGCCCCTACGACAATAAGTTTTTCCCTACCCAGGATCATAATTTACCCCTTCAATTTGAACATCCTCAAGATTCAACGCATTTTTCCTCTGGTTCCTTGTCGCAAGACATGTTTCCTTGAAAACTCCATCTTGTCCTTCTTTACTTTATCCCATCTTCTTGTCTTACTTTATCCCATATTCCTTCTTGAAAAACAGTCACAGTGCTGGTAAATGACTTAAGTTTAAGGGCAAAGACCTAAAGGCATAAGTGACTTAAGCTTAAGAACTGTTATGTGCCTAGAGGTCAGAGTAAGAGCTTAACCCTTTACCACCTAAGTGGCTTTTTAAATAGTAAAAGAACTTATATAATAGTAAACAAACCCTGTATCATCCACCCATAGCCACTCATCACTTGATCTCACAATAAAAGCAGTGTGGTTTCTTGAGGCAGGGCGCCCTTGGTCCCTGAGACCTTGAGTCCCCCGGTTCCCACCTTTACTTAAGATAAATGTCTCTGTGTCTTGTTTTATGTTAACTATTTTTCCTTAAGTTCCACAGCACCCGTTCTTCAACCCCATCCTGCTGAGCTGGCCCCGGCAGTTCCTGATGGCATGTCTTAGCCAAACGTGAGATTTCTTTGACTTGTGAGCTATTTTCTCCCACAGCAAGAACTTTATTTTCTAGCTAAGACTCTTATTACAATGTGAGCTCTAGAAAATGGAGAAGAACAAAGGGCAAAAACATCAATTTTGAGATGCAGGTCTTGGTTTAGTTTTTGCAGATTCTCTAAAGAAGATTAGTCTTTTTCCCCCCTAGTATGCAAACTCTTTACTAGCACAGAGAATTAAGAGAAACCAGGCTGTTCCACAGTGCCAGGTTTGCCAGTATTAATGTCTTCTTTCCAAGTTTCTGGTTCACTGTCCCTTTTTATCAAGGCCTTGTCTCTGACATAAGAGAATTGTTAAAGTTTTACATTCTTTATTGCCCTGCTATATACTTACAATTAGATACCAGACCTAATTTCAGAATAATATCTCCTGCAAATACATGTGGAAATATCCTTAGAAGCAACAATGATTTAGATAGTATACCTTGAGTTAACATTAACTAAAATGAACCATTTTCTTTTTTTTCTTTTTTGCTTCAGTGTTTTATTTAAAGAAATTAAACATTACATACATAACCCCTATGATAGAGAAATTATAAAAATAACATAACATTTATATATATGTATGTATATCTTTGCTGCAATTTGCTCTTTTCACTCAATATTTTTGAGAAAACTCATTTTACTGTTGAACTTTTAACTCTTGAACCTGACTCGTGATTTTTTTAATCAATAATGGTTTTTGAATAAATAAATGAATAATTGATTCAACTTTCATGCATTAAGAGCTGAAGAGTTTTAGGAGAAACAGAATAAACCTAAAATGATATTACATGTGTCTGTGTGTTTGCAGGAAGCTCTGCTAACTGAAATTAGTAAAATAAAGTAAAACAATAAAGTATATAATAACAAAGCATAAAAAGAAAATATAAAGAAAGTGTTTATATTTGTGAAAAAAATTGTTTTTTCCTTTTAAGGACTATACCTGAGAAATATGGAAGTTCCCAGGCTAGGAGTCACATCAGAGCTACAGCTGCCAGCCTATGCCATAGCCAAAGCAATACCAGATCCAAGTTGCATCTGTGACCTACACTGCAGCTTGCGGCAACACTGGATCCTTAACCCACTAAGCGAGGTCAGGGATCAAACTCACATCCTCATGGACAACTGTGTCAGGTTCTTAACCTGCTGAGCCACAACAGGAACTCCAAAAACATTATTTAACATAATTTTACCACAAGCTATTCAAATATATCCTAAAGTGTGTGTTCATTTAAGAGTATACTGTGTATGCATGTCAAGAAATCCTTTCTTCCCATCTTTTAAAGTTTTATTGAAGTATAGTTGATTTACAATGTTGTGATAATTTCTGCTGTAGAAAATGATTCAGATATATATATATCCCCATTCTTTTTCTAATTCTTTTCCCATATAGATTATTACAGATTATTGGGTAGAGGTCTCTGTGCTATATACCAGGTCTCCACTGGCCAATCATTCCATATACCACAGTGTGCACGTGCCAATCTCAAAGTCCTAATCCATCCCCCCCATCCCTTTTGGTAATCATAAATTTGTTTTCAAAGTCTATGAGTCTGTTTCTCTTGTGAAAATAATGTCATTTGTATCTTTTTTTTAGATTCCATACATAAGTGATATCATATGATGTTTGTGTTTATCTGATTTACTTCACTTAGTATGATAATGTCTAGGTACATCCATATGGCTGAAAATGGCATTATTTCATTTCTTTTTTGTGGCTGCATAATATTCCATTGCACATATGTACCTCAACTTCTTTATCATTCCTCTCTTAATGGATATTTGGGGTGTTTCCATGCCTTGGCTATTGTAAAGAGTGCTGCAATGACTATTGGGATGCATGTATCTTTTTGAATTATGGTTTTCTCTGGATAGATGCCCAAGGAGTGGGAATGCTAGATCATGTGGTAGTTCTATTTTTAGTTATTTGGGGAACTTCCATAACATTTTCTATAGCAGTTGTACCAATTTTCATTCCTACCAACAATGTAGGAGGGTTCCCTTTTCTCCACATCCTCTCTCTAATAATTGGTGATGTTTAACATCTTTTCATGTGCTTTTTGGCAGCTGTCTCTCTTATTTGGAGAAATGACTGTTTAGATCTTCTAATCACTTTTTAATTGGGATGTTTGGATTGGTTTTGGTATAAAGCTGAACATGATAATTGTATATTTTGGAGATTAATCCCTTATCAGTTGCTTCATTTGCCAAGATTTTCTCCCATTCTGTGGGTTATCTTTTCATTTTATTTTGGTTTCCTATGCTATGCAAAGGGTTTTAAGTTTAAGTAGGTCACATTTGTTTATTTTTGTTTTTATTTTCATTACTCCAAGAGGTGGATCTGAAAAGGTATTGCTGCAATTATTTATCTCAAAGAGTATTCTACCTATGTTTTCCTCTAAGAGTTTTATAGTGTCAGGTCTTATATTTAGGTATTTAATCCATTTTGAGTTTATTTTTTGTTTATGGTGTTAGAGAGTGTCTCAGTTTTATTCTTTGACATGTAGCTGTCAGTTTTCCCAGCATCACTTATTGAAAAGACTGTCTTTTCTCCATTGTGTATTTTTGCCTCCTTTGTCATAGATTAGTTGACCACAGGTGTGTAGGTTTATTTCTGGGCTTTCTATACTGTTCCATTGATCTATATCTCTGTTTTTTTACTAGTACCATACTTTTTTGATGAATGTAACTTTGTGGTATAGTCTGAAACCAGGAAGCCTGATTCCTCCATTTCCATTTTTCTTTCTCAGAACTGTTTTGGCTAGTCAGGGTTTATGTGTTCCATACAGATTTATTTATTTATTTATTTATTTATTTATTTATTTATTTATTTATTTGCTTTTTAGAGCCACACCTGCTGCATATGGAGGTTCCCAGGCTAGGGGTCAAATCAGAGCTACAGCTGCTGGCATACACCACAACCACAGCAATGCCAGATCCGAGCTGCGTCTACAACCTACACCACAGCTCACGGCAATGCCAGATCCATAGCCCACTGAGCAAGGCCAGGAATCAAACACACAACCTCATGGTTCCTAGTCGGATTCATTTCCACTGTGCCACATGGGAACTCCCTTTTTTTATACATATTTTTTTCTAGTTCCATGAAAAATGCCATTAATAATTTTATAGAGATTTCATTGAATTTGTAGATTTCCTTGACTAGTGGAATCATTTTGACAATATTGATTCTTCCAATCCAAGAACATTGTATATCTTCCTATCTTTTTGTGTCATCAATGATTTCCTCAACAGTTTCTTATAGTTTTCAGAATACAGGTCTTTTGCCTCCTTAGATTCATTCTAGATATTTTATTCTCTTTGATACAATGGTAAGTGGAAATATTTCCTTAATTTCTCTTTCTGATCTTTCATCGTTAGTGTATGGAAATGCAATAGATTTCTGTGTATTCATTTTGTATCCTGCAACTTTACCAAGTTCTTTGATGAGCTCTAACAGTCATCTGGTAGCTTCTTTAGGATTTTTTATGTATATTATCATGTCATCTACAAATAGTGACAGTTTTCCCTCTGTTCCAATTTCAACTCATTTTATTTCTTTTTCTTCTCTGATTGCCATGGTAGGACTTCCAAAACTATGTTGAATAAAAGTGGAAAGAGTTGACATCCTTTTCTTTTTCCTGACATCAGCAGGAATTGAGAAGGACATTAGCTGTGAGTTTGTCATATATGGCCTCTATTATGTTGAGGTAGTTTCCCTCTATGCTTATTTCCTGGAGGAGTTTCTTTGTTTGTTTGTTTGTTTGTTTTCCTTCAGCATATCCAAAGCAGTTTACAGTAGCCAGATAGCTCCACAATCTTTAAACTTTCCATTGTCCTGTTACATCCAATTGTTGCAAGGTTATGCAACAATTTCTGCGTAACTCAACACTTTCTCTCCCCACTACACTTTTATTTAAATCCATCTCATGTGTGTGATGGTTAATTTTATGTTTTAACTTTGCTGAGTGATGATGCTCAGACAGGTTGCCAAATATTATTCTAGATATTTCTGTGAGGGTGTTTTAGATAAGATTAATATTTAAATTTGTGTGCCTTAAGTAAAATCCAATTATCTTCCATAATGTGATAGAACTCATCAAATCAGAGCAAAAAACTGACATCTCTCAAGCAAGAAGAAATTCTGCCAGCAGACAGTCTTTGCACTTGAACTGCAGCATTGAATCTTCCTAGGTCTCCAGGTTGCCAACCTTCCGGCATAAATTGAAGCATCATTCTTTCTGGGTCTCCAGTTTGCCAGACCAACCTGCATATCTTGAACCTACCAGTCTCAGTGATGTCAGCAAGATGGAAAAATACAAGGTTCCCAGTTGTAGTCCCGCCCCCACCCCCAACCAAGAAACACTGATTGAACAGCTATCTATGAATGAGAATGTCTTTGTGAGAATTATAGAATCCAGGGAAAATGTTACAGCATACCAATGGAGCAAAAACAAGTAAGAAAAACTGCACCAAAATGAGTAAGAAGAGTACTTTATCCATAAAATACCTATCCCTCAAGCCACCACAGAACAGTGCTTGAAGGATCCTCTGGGCCCACAATTTCTCTTAGAGGAGAAAGAGAGACCAAGGTTGACATTTTCCAACTTCTTCAGCATTTGACACTGCCTTAATGGCCCATTTATTCTCAAACCATACAGAGATGTGGGGGAATTGCAATGGGAAGCCTGTCTGGAGGAAGCTAGGAACAAATAAAAGGATCAGAAATTTGAACTGCCAGCAAGTGTGAATCTTGGCACTAGCCCCTTAACCTCCACCAGTGGCCATACTAGCCTTGCCAAACTTCAGCCCCTCCAGGTCCTTGTCAGCTTTGCCCAACCAAGGAGCCTTCCCCAGTTCTGTAGAAGGCCAATAACTCCCTGAGTCACCCTATGCAATGATCGAGGCTGTCAGGAGCCTTTCTACTACCATGGAGCCCAGTCAGAAGCCTTGCAACTAAGGAGCCCACTTATTAGCTCTGCCAACCACATAGTCTTGTCAGGAGTCCTTTTTGGAAACTCACAACCACATAGCTCTGCCTAATATCTCTGCCCAAACATAGTCCCACTATTGAACCTTGCCAGCAGCTTTACCTGACCAAAGAAACCAATAAGTAGCCTCACCCACCTTAAAATCCCACCAGTATAACTGCAAAGCTCTGCCTACTGTTCTTGCCCAACTGGAAAATCTCCATCAGTAGCCTCACCTCACTGTGGATGTCAGCTGAATCTGCTGTTGAGGCTCTTTATTGTCATTTTTAGTGTAGTGCAGTCATTGTATTGCCTTGCCTGAATGTGGAGCCTCACTAGCCAGCCCCAACTGACTATGGAGTCCCAGCAACAGACTCTGACCAACAATGGAACCCTGACAACAGGTTTTATCTGAACATGAACCTTGAGTAACAGGTCCCCTACAACCTTAGAATCCCTTTAGCATACCCTACTCCTTAACCACAGCCCATAGTAGTAGGTTCTACCACATTATGGACACTGCCAACTAGCTCACCCAGAATCCTAAGCCAGGTGACTGGTGAATGCTTTCCCCTGCCAAAGCCAGCCTTTAAAGTTCAATGCAAAGATAACAGTGCAAGGATACAAGGATCATGAAGAAGCAGAGAAACATGACATCATCAAAGGAAGCCATTAAGTCTCCAGTAATTGACCCTAAAGAAATTCATATCTATAAACTACTTCATATTAAAATAATCATTTTAAAAAAGCCTAGTGAACTACAAAAAAAGATAAAAACAATGAAATGAAATTAGGAAAACAATACATGAACAAAATAAGAAATTCAACAAAGAAATAGAGCCCATAAAAAGATTAAAAGAAATATTAGAGTTGAAGAATACAATGACTACACTGCACTAAAAATGTCCATATAGAGCCTCACAGCAGATTCATCAAGAAGAAGAAAGAATTAGTGAACACAAAGATAAGTCATTTGAAATTATTCAGTCAGAGAAGCAAAAAGAAAAAAGAATGAGAAAGAGTGAAGATAGCCAATGAGATTAATGAGATATCTTCAAATGAAACAATATGCTTATTCTGGGAGTCCCAGAAGGAGAAGAGAGGGAGAAGGGGGGCAGAGAGATTATTTGAAGAAATAATGGCTTAAAAACTTTTCAAATCTGCAGAGGGAAATGGAGATTGAGATTTATGAAGCCCAAAAGCTTCCAAATAGGTTGAATCTAAAAGAGTTACACAAAAAATCACATTATAAAGTTAAACATAAAGAGAATATTCTAAAAATAGCAAGAGAAAATTGATTTATTACACTCCATGGAACCCCCATGAGATCATTAACAGTTTTTTTCCTGAGAACTTTTGCAGGCAATGCAAAACTGGGAAGATACATTCAAAATACTGATATTAAAAAAAAAAGTGACAGTCAAGAATACTATATCCAGCAAAACTGTCCTGCATTAATTAAGGATAGATAAAGATCCTCCCAGAAAACAAAAACTGAGGGAGTTCATTACCACTAGAACTGCCTTCCAAGAAGCAGTCTTGCAAGCCCCCATAATTGTGTGACCAATTCTGCAACATAAATCTCTCTCTGCATACGCATAACCTATCTGTTGTTTCTCGGAGAATCCTGAGTAAAACAGGTGAGACTCAGTTCTTCTATGCTAAGACAGGACAGGAGATATCTTCATCCTCTTAAGACAAGAGACAGGATTATTATTACCTTTTTACAGCAAATGATCCTGCTCCAAAATCCCATCCAGAGTCCATGCTTTAAAGGCCATTCCTAAAACTAGCTGTCTTAGCACAGATTCTCCACAAAGGCCAGCCTGGGATAGAGATGTGTGTGCAGATTTATGAAGTAAGCTCAGGAAGTAGGAGTTAGGCATAGGGGTTGTAAAAGAGGAGAGTAAGGAAAGCTAATAGAAGGATGAACGATGGATTTGGCTATCACTTCAGGCCATTAGTTCCTTTTCTCCCAGATCATTTAACAATTTTTATGAAATTAGTCATTTAAGTATTGACTCTCAACTACTGTTGGCTAAGAGTGGCCCCATGGGCTTGGAGCACGCACATATCTGTGTTCCACACAGTGAGTGCTGATTGGGTTCTCTGTAGCATCAGTAAGCCTTGGCACAGGAAAAAAGAAGTAAGCACTGGTCTGAGGTGAGATGTGCTCAGGTTATATTTGCATGAGGCAGGTGGAAACTTGCATAGAACCGATTGCCAGAGCAGTGGCTAGAGTCAAATGTGGGGCTGAGACATTCTGAAGTGTTATACAAGAGGAGTCTATACATACATTGTAAGCGTCCAGAGACCCAAAAGAGAATCAAATAAAAATGTTTAAAAATGGGAAAGGTGGACTGAGAAGTATGATAGGAACAAGAAGAAAGATATTTAATTTTATTTGTATCCTTTTGAATGACATGGTTATTCTTATACGATTATAGTACTTTTTAAGTTAAATAACAATAACAAAATAGGTAAAGTATGATTCTATTAATATTATTCCTTCAATGTTTCTCACTTGCTTTGAATATAAAATCTAAGCTCTGCCTTCAGAATCTGAATTGATATTTCTCTCCAATCTCATCCTTTTCCACTCCCTTCTTCATACTCTCAAACTGCACACATAACTCCTGGCATTTCTCAACTGTCATGCTATCTCCTATTTGTCACACTTTACACATGTGAGTCAACCTCAATAGAATATATCCTTCCTCATTTTATTTAGATGCTAATAATAATTATCATAATCATAAAGATATGGTATATTTTTAATATGCCAGGCTGGGCTGTTTGTTGTTTGTTTGTTTGTTTGTTTATTTTAGGACTGCACCCGCGGCATATGGCGATTCCAAAGCTAGGGGTCGAATCAGAGCTGCAGCTGCTGGCCTACACCACAGCCACAGCAATGGCAGATCTGAGCCACATTTGCAACCTACACCACAGCTAAAAGTGATGCTGGATGATTAACCCACTGAGTGAGGCCAGGGATCAAACCTGCATCCTCATGGATACTAGTTGGATTCATTTCCACTAAGCCACAATGGGAACTCCTGGGCACATTTTTCAAATATAATTCTTGCATGTTTTTCTAGTTACATTCTTGATAAAACCTCTCTTCAAAGCCTTCTCATTTCCAAACTGATCTAGATAACTTCTTCTGAGACCCCACAGAATCTTTTACATACTTGTCTCAAAAAAATGCATTTATTCCACTTTACCATAATTATTTCTTCTCTATTTCTCTCACCAGATTGGGATTGCTGATCTCCTTTAGGGTGGAGATTATGATCTTGATCTGTCTATTACATAACACAATGTTAACATTGAAAGTTGGATACTTCATCAAGGTCAGTTCTAATTGTAATGATAGTTTATAGCCGTCTTAAGACTATTTTACTTTTCAGGGTACTAAGAGTTGAAATTATTTTCTTTCCCTCATTATGTTTGTACAGTTGGGTGCTTTAGTTCAGGAACTACACAATTACAGTCTCCTTAATACTTATGTAAACTTATTTTTATCAATATTTTTACTCCATTTATTTAATTTGTTCATAGAAGTCTTCTTTGTAATTTCTATTATGTTGACTTTCAGAATTCTCTTCCCTGACATTACTCATAATGTTTGATAGTAATATATTAGAATTTTGATCATATCCACCTAACATCTAAAATGCATTCCCTTTAGACTCTTATTTTATAAGTATTTTTCAATACTCAAAAACAGCACTGAAATTTCAAAAAAGTTTCCACTATCCCAGTGGGAATAAATCTCTACAACCTAGAGCTATCTGAATCAAAGTAATTTTCTATATATATTCCTTTATAAGTAATTACATTATTTTTATAATGTTCTCCCAATATTGGAGAAAACACCTGAACACTGATATCTTAACATTACTCTAGGCATGAAACAAGCAAAAATGTAATCACAGTATCAGCATCTCTATTTAAACCCCCTTCAAAGTAGTTTGGATCAGGTCTCACACTGTGTCTAAAAGTAGATATTTATAAATTGCTTTGAATTATATGACACCTTTCTTCTCCCAAGGAGCTTATTCTGAGGGTATTTATACAGTGGCATTTCAAATAATTGATTTGTTTCAGTGTGCATGTCCAGAGGCCCCAAGGACATGGCCATGTTTTTCACAGACCTAATAAGTAAAATTAACTTGGGGCAAAAACCAATGAAGGTAAGCTAATGCAATCCAGAGGGAGGAACAAAGACTCAGCATGTTGTTTGTCATTCATCTCATGGACTAGTTTTCTGCGTGCTGCAAAAATATTGATGATATACAAGTTATTAAATTTTCCTATTTCCATCCCACGTCCTGTGCCAACCCAGTAACTGACTGTGGGCAAGGAGTCACTACACATTTTGCAGCTGCAATACATTTACTTAGTAGAAATTATGTTATTGGTGAGTTGTATTTTAATAGCATTACCTGCCAGCATTATGGTGACTGATGAGATCATATTGTAAATAAATTTAAATTCCTTAGATAATTAGAAGTAGCAAATCATAGCTCATATCTTCCTTAGCAGATAAAAGAGACCTCCTGCCTCAGCTCCATGGCAAGCAGGCCCACCCTAATGTTACCTGACTTGTGGAAATTCCTGGGATTCTCTAATAAACATTTGTCTCAAAAGAACCTTACGATACTGCCTGACTTGAGGCATCAAGGATGAAAGATCTTATCTAACACAACAGATTTTGGAACAGAAATTGGTGTTAAAACTTTCAGTTTAAAAACCAAAACAAACCAAAAAAAAAAACTTTTAGTTTTTAGTAGTACATTTTATAAGACAATGACGCTATTCCTTGAATTTACAGCTTAACTATTTTCTATTTTCTGCTTTGGATACAACTCTAATGTATGACTGTATTTAACAAAATTAGGCTTGTACGAAATACTATAACCTTAAAAAGAAGGCAGGTACTTTTCTTGAGTCACCATTTACGTTGTTTCAGTCTGAATCTAGATCTATTTTTACCTTAATAAAGTATTTGTCTTGTTTTGTTTAATTTTAAATAGATATCAAAAGTTCATGCGTATCTTAGGAGTGTATTTCTCAGCAATATTGTATGCTCAAGCTATCAAGGTCAGAATTAGAGAAGAAATGAGTAAAGGAGAATGATGTGCAAGTGCACATTAATTTTTTACATATTAATGGTGACAATCTCACTTGAAATGCAATCAAAATATTAACACAAGATGCTACCTACTATTCTGGGTAAAATCTTAAATAAAAAACAAGAGAATTTCATAAAAGCTTTTCTTAACATAGTCTGTTTTCTATTAAATAACATAGTCTAAAATATTCTTTTTTTTAATCACAGTCCTTTTTTTTTCCCATTAGTGAACAGTTTGGTGCAACTTTGCCCCAGGCCAACAGCTAACATATCTAACAAATATCTGCCAGTGGAGGCAATAGAGCTAATGTTACCTGCCAGTTCAGCTGAGTCTCAGCCTCCAATTTAATTACTCTGATGTCCTCAGGATCCTATATGTCACAGAAGGAGCTCTGTATCACAGCTCCACGTGCCTTAACCAGTTTCCAGAAATACCTCCTGCACTGAGGCTTCTTTGCAAACACAGGTTTGAAAGGAACTGTATATTGGATTCACATCTGCAAAATTTACTATGTCCAGTTATGGGAAGTTAAAGATTCTATAAGACTTCTTCAAATTGTTCTGTTAACTGTTTTATTTTTCTTTAACAATCTTCGTATTAGTCTTCTACATTAATAGATATGTTAATAACTATGGATTTTAAAGGAGAACAGTCGTCCTACCTGTGTGTTTTTCTCCAGTGATTTTTCAATAGCACAGGTGTAGACACTATGTGGTGAGTTGGATTTAACTTGTTTCCTAAAATAGGTAGAATAGAAAAGACTTTAAATGGGTTGAAAGTATACATAATAATATTAAAAATAATTGTTCACTTAATGCTTTCTAAATCTGAGCCCACCTGAAACAGTCTTCTCATAATGTCTAGGATAAGAATAATGTTTAAAAAGTGATGTTTTTACTTCTTCCTCTAGGAATAATGAAGTAATAGGGCTAAGATTTACCATTCTGCCCTTAAGCGACTTTAAAAAAAAATCAAAATATTTTAAAAACCAGTGGTTTTCATTATATTGGAAAGTATGACCTCTGAGGGAAAGGGCAAAAAACACAAGGTAAGCCCTACAATTGCCTTGCCCTCCTGTCTAAAGAAGTTCCCATTATATGCCACAGGGATAGGGAACTACAAGAGAGCCTGTAGGGATTCCTAAGTTGAAAGATAAATTCAGAGTCCAGAGAGACCAAGATGCCTTAAATTTGCAGGGCTGAGAGACAGCTTAAAGAGAGAGAACCTCAGAGGTCTGCAGAGAACTCCCCTTGAGTCTTTGTCATGACCAAGAGTGTAATTCCTATATGCAGAGTGGAGAGCTTCCTATCTTGTGGGTCATTGGGTGAAGTCCTTAGAAAGGCATTGCTCTAAACCACACCTCAAAATGAGCAACCTGTTTCCAGGTAACTTACTGCTTCCCTGAATAAAGTCCAAAAAATATTAAAAGACATGCAAATACTCTAGCACACTACATATAAAATTCACAATGTGACATTCAGTCAAAAAAACACCAGGCATGCAAAGCAGAAGAAAAATCAATCAGTACAAACAGATGCAGAAATGACACACGTGAAAGAATTCATAGTCAAGACTGTTAAAACAGGCACTATAAATATGCTCCATATGTCCAGCAAAGTGGATGAAAGTGGACATGAAAAGGAGAAACATGGAAAATGCTTTTAAAATTTTAAAAACCAAAATTGAATTTCTAGAGATAAAATATACCAAAAAATGCATATTCTTTTGGAATATTTACCAAAATAGAAAATATTTTGGGCCACAAAACAAGTCCTAAGGAATATAAAAGTTTACAAAACATGGAGTTCCCATCGTGGCTCAGCGGTAATGAATCCAACTGGTATCCATGAGAACATGGGTTCGATCCCTGGCCTTGCTCAGTGGGTTAGGATCCGATGTTGCCCTGAGCTGTGGTGTAGGTCGCAGAGGCGGCTCAGATCTGGCATGGCTGTGGCTGTGGAGGCAGGCAGCTAAAGCTCTAATATCACCCCTAGCCTGGGAACTTCCGTATACCATGGGTACAGCCCTAAAAAGAGAAGGAAAAAAATTACAAACCATGAAAAGTATGTTGTCTGGCCACAGTTAAATTAAACTAGAAATCAATAACAGAAAAATACATGGAAAGTCCATAAATATTTTTAAACACACTTGTCAATAATTGATGGTTCAAAGAAGTTACAAAGAAAATTAGCAAATATATGAACTAAATAAAAATGAAAACATAATAGGTCAAAATTTGTGGGACACAAGTAAAACAGTTCATAGATTAGTATAGTTTTAAATGCTTGTATAAGAAAAATAGAAAAGTCTGAAATTAATATACTAAACTTTCACAATAATACATTAGAAAATGAAGAGTGAATAATATTCAAATTAAAAGAAGGAAGATAAGAAAAGAGCATCAATCAATAAAAGAATAAAACTCCATATATTTTAAAATAAAATTCACATTTTATGGCAAGGCAAGAAAAATTAAACACAAAAAAATTTTATCTGTCCTTTGGTCTCCTCTCTCACCATGCTGCGCATTATGTGCCCACATTATGCATCAACCAAATCGCCCCATACGCAGGAATACCTGTTCACCCATACAAAACTACTTTCTCCTAGCATCAGCAAAACAGCTCCTTAAAAGCCAACATTTCTTCTTGATCCTGTAAGGGCTCATATGACCTACCACAATAAACACTTAGAGCTGGATCATGTAAACTATCAGTAACACATCATATGATGTACAGCCCTGCCTCAAAAAAACTTTTATAACTGTGCCTTGACTTCTGACATTCGAACAGTTCTCGGAGCTTTCTGAGATGCCCTTTCTGGGATGTAATCTTCAAATTTGGTTCAAATAAAAATTTCCACTTTTTTATTAGATTGATTAATTTTTCATCTAGAATGTGTAAGTGTGTGCGTGCAAGTGTGTGTGTGTGTGTGTGTGTGTGTGTGTAGAGAGAGACAGAGAGAGAGAGATGGAAAGGCAGAGACAGAAAGGGAGAGAGACAGTAGTTCCCATCATGGCTCAGCAGTTATTAGAGAACCCGACTAGCATCCACGAGGACTCGGGTTCAATCCCTGGCCTCACTCAGTGGGTTAAGGGTCCAGCATTGCCGTGAGCTGTGGTGTAGGTCGCAGATGAGGCTTGGATCCCAAGTTGCTGTGGCTATGGCGTAGGCCAGCAGCTACAGCTCCAACTGGACCCCTAGCTTGGGAACCTCCATATCTCCATATGCCTCAGTGAGTCCCTAAAAAGATAAAAAGATTAAAAAAAAAATAGGGAGAGAGACAGACAGAAAGAAACACAGAAAAATCAATAAAAATAAAGGCAGGTTATTTGTGATCAATAAAATTGATAAACTTCTAGTCCAGAAAAAAAGGAAAGACGATACATATTGCTAATATCATAAATGAAGGAAACTCACTACAGTTGCTACAGATATTAAAAGAATAATAAAGAAATATTGTGAAAAACTGCACTTCAATTATTTCAACAACTTAGATGAAATGAATAGATTTCTTTTTCAAAAAACTACTAAGCCTCATTCAAGAACAAGCAGATAAACTGACTAATCCTATATATATTTTAAAAATTGAATTTTTATTTAACAACTTTCCCAAAAAATAAATTGTAGGCCTATGTAACGCTTCACTAGTGAATTCTACCAAATAGTTAAGGAAACACACACACCAATTCATATTGCAGCCCATTCTGAGGCTAGTGTTACTCTGATGACAAAACTGGATAAAGAGATTACGAAAAAGAAAGAAAGAGAGAAAGAGAAAGAGAGAGAGGAAGAAAGAAAGAAAGAAAGAAAGAAAGAAAGAAAGAAAGAAAGAAAGAAAGAAAAAGAAAAAGAAAGAAACAAAGAAAGAAAGAAAGAAAAACAAGAAAGAAAGAAAGAAAGAAAGAAAGAAAGAAAGAAGGAAGGAAGGAAGGAAGGAAGGAAGGAAGGAAGGAAGGAAGGAAGGAAGGAAGGAGGGAGAGAGGGAGAGAAAAAGGAAAAAAAAAAACCTACATACCAATGACCCTCAGGAACACAGATGAAAATGGACTAATTTCATAACCTAAATTTAAAAAATAGACTTTAACTGTTTTTAATATATTAAAAGAACCATACATCATGGGTAAGTGAGATTTTAGCTCAGAAATGAAAGTTTTATTTAGCATTTGAAAGTCAAACAATATAATTCACCACAACACTTAAGACTCAATAGAAACATCATATGGTATTCCCAGCAGACGCAAAAAAAAAATGCAAAATTCGACATCCATTTATAATTTTAAAACTCAGTAAACTAGGAATAAAAATTGTAGGTGACTGAATAATCACTGGAATGTATGAATAATATCTTACATCACAAGAGGACTCTGCAGATATGGTCTTGAAATGAGATTATCTTGGATTAGATGGTGTGTCCTAAATGCAGTCACAAATGCCAATATAAGAGGAAGATATTAGGAAAATTCTGTTACAAAAGAGATGTTTTTTGATGACCTTGGAGACCCGAAGGTGTTATGTCCCAGGCTTTGGAAATGGAGGAAACAGCTGTGAGCCAAAGAACACAAGGATCGCAGCTCCAAAAGCTGGAAGAGTCAAGAAAATGGATTTTCCCTTAGAGCCTCAACACACCTCTTCGTTTGGCCCAGTGTAACTGATTTCAAACTTTGGGCCCCCATACTATAAGAGAATAAATTTGTGTTGTGTAAGCAACCGAGTTTGTGACAATTTGTTATAGCAGCCATGGAAACTAATACAGAAAGGAACTTCCTAAACTTGATAAAGTTCATCTAAGAAAAATCAACAGCTAATACTATATTTAATGATGAAAGACTAGATGTTTTTCCTTTAAGATTGCAAACAAGGCAAAGATGTCTACTCAAACTATAGACACTATAGTGAGTTCAAGAAGGAAAGAAAAAGAGGTAAAATATAGTGACAGAAAAATAAGTAATACTCTTTATAGAAACAGGTGGGTTTAAGCAGAGAATCCTAAAGAATCCTTAAAAAAAAAAAACTGTTATAACTAATATGTAAAGTTGGCATAATCACACGACTCAACCTCAATATTAAAACATTAAAATATACAGCAAAAAAGCCCAGAAAATAAAATGGAAAAAACAATACCATTTATAAAAGTACCAAAAATATTAAATTCTTGGGAATAAATTTGAAAATATGGACTATTTGCATGCTAAAACCTACAACCTATTGTTTACAGAATTTAAAAAAGACTTAAATAAGTGGAGATATATAGCATGCTCAGAAATCAGAAGTTCCAACATTGATAAATACAAATTCTTTGAAGATTGACCTATTGATCAGAGGTTAGCAAACTTTCTGTAAAGAGCCAAACGGAAAATACTTTAGGCTTTGCAGGCCAAATAATGAAGTCTGTTGCATATTGTTTTTGTTTTTTTGTTACAACTACTCTTTAAAAATTTGAAAAAAAAAAAATTCCTAGCTTGAGGGCAGTTATAGAAACAGACTGAACTGGATTTGACATGTGGAGTAGCTTGCAAAATCTTGCAATGAATCATAATGAAAACCCCAATGAAAAACTAATGAAAATTTGTATAATAAATATTCATATGAAAATACAACAGTCCTAATATAGCTAAAGTTTAAAAAAGAACAAGTTTGAAAAGCTTGTACCACCTGATTTGAGACTTATTTTCTATCTCCAATAATTTAGTGTGGAATTAGTATAAAGCTAGATATACAGATCATTGAAATGGTACAGGAAGTCCTCAAAAAGATCCATGCATATATGGTCGATTGATTTTGATAAGGATGCCTAAGCAAATCCACAGAGAAACAATAATCTTTCTACAAATAATGCTAAACAATTTGGGGTTTTCATTTGAAGTAATAAAGAAAAGAGTGTCAGTTCTTACCTTGGGGAAAAAAATTAGGAGAAAATCTTCAGTTAGGAAAAATTCCTAAATCAAGCAAAAAAATCATAAACTATTAAAAAATCAATAAGATATTAGATTTCATCAAAATATAAAACATACTTCCTTTGCAAGACACTTTTAGAAAATGGAAAAACAAGTCATTAACAAGGAAAGTGTAATTGCAAAACATATATCTGACAGAGAACATCCATCAAGAATAAAATTATCAAAATAAGTCCTGTGGGCTAAGTCTGACCTGCCATCTGCTTCTGTAAATAAAATTTTATTGATACACAGTCATGCTTATCCATTCATGTCTTATATGTAGCTGTTTTCATCATACAAGGCCAGGTTTAATAATTGTAGCAGCAATCATAAGGTTTATAATGCTAAAATATTCACTCTCTGGCCCTTTAAAGAAAAAGTTTGCCAAGTCTTGATGTGGAATACATAAGGAATTCATGAAGTGTAATAATAAAACAGACAATGAATAAAGGAGTTGAACAGACACTTTACAAATAAAGATGTATGCATGGCCAATAAACTTGAAAAGCCACTCAATACCATTAGTTATTAGAGAAATACAGATTAAAACCATGGTGAGAGATCACTATATGACCACTAGAATGGTGAAAATTACAGAATGTCCATACCAACTAAGCAAGGGGGGAGGGAGCAAATAGAACCCTCAAGCATTACTGGTATAAATGTGAAATAACACCATCACTTTCGATAATTTGATAATTTCTTTTGTTTGTTTGTTTTTGTTTTTTAGGGCCACACCACCAGCATGTGGGAGTTCCCAGGGTAGGGGTTGAATCAGATCTGCAACTACCGGCCTACACCACAGCCCCAGCAACACAGGACCCCAGCCACGTCTTTGTCTGCAACCTACATCACAGCTCACGGCAACACTGGATCCTTAACCCACTGAGTGAGGCCAGGGATCGAACCCACATCCTCATGGTTTCTAGTCAGGTTCGTTAACCACTAAGCCATGATGGGAATTCCTGGGAACTCCTGATAATTTCTTAAAAAGCTAAATATGCACCTGCTATATAACACAGTCAATCTCCTCTTAGGAATAAAATAACGTCCACAAAAGATATGTTCCTGCACGGTCATAACAGTTTTATATGTTATAGCCCCAAATTGAAGATGAAATAAAGTCTATCAGGTGCTGAATGGAAATACACGAGTCAACAGTAAGAAAGAGTATGTGTAGTTCCAATTATAAAACAAAAAACAACTTCCAAAAAGAGCAGTTGGATGAATTTCACAATATTTATGCTGAGTGAAAGAAGAGAATAAAAGGGTACAGGAGTTGTCTTGGGGTGCAGTGGATTAAATATATGGCATTGGGAGTTCCTGTCAAGGCACAGCAGAAACGAATCCCACTAGGAACCGTGAGGTGGCAGGTTCAATCCCAGGCCTCGATCAGTGGGTTAAGGATCTGGCGTTGCCATGAGCTGTGGTGTAGGTCGCAGACACAGCTCGGATCTGGCGCAGGCCGGCAGCTGTAGTTCAGATTAGACTCCTATACTGGGAACCTCCATATGCTCTGGGTGCAGCCCTGAAAAAGACAAAAAACAAACAACAACAACAAAAAGATAGGGCGTTGTCGCTGCAACAGCTTGGGTTGCTGCTTTGGTGCAAGTTCCAGCCCTGGCCTGGGAACTTCCACATGCCATGGGTACAGCCAAACAAATTAAAAAAAAAAAAAAAGAGTACATATCATATAGTAAGATAGTTTTATACTAACTTCTGGAAAATGGAAAATAATATATAATAACAGAAAGCAGATTACTGGGTGTGTGGGATGTAGGAGGGGGAATAGGAGAAGATTACCAAGGCGGAAAAGGAACTTTTGAGCATGAGAGAAATATTTGTTATCTTGACTGTTATAATGGTTCCATGGCTGTATACACATGTCAGAACCCATCAAATTTTACACTTTAAGATGACATGTTGTTGTACATCAATTTCATCTCAAAACTATACAAAAACAGAACCTTTTCTTGAACAATATTTCTGTTACCACAATTTCCCCAACATAGATATCATTATCTGAGTATTACTTGTGAGGGAAAAATAATTAGAGTGACATTCAACTTAGTGACTCAGATTGTCTGAGCAGCAGCAGCCTTGGCATTGACTGAGAGTTTGTCAGAAATACTGAATCCTTGCACTAGCATAGCCACCACCCCAAATCTTTTGATCAGAATATAAATTTTGGAAAGGTCTCCAGGTGACTCACATGCATTTTAAAATTTAAGAAACACGGTTCAAGAAACAACAGTCTTTGGCTCAAATGAAACTGAAAATCAATAAAAATACCTCTTATTAGAGCTGTTATTTGAAAGTTTCACTTATCATGCCCTGAGTATTATTAGATAATTCTAAAATACTCTCAGTTTCTGATTCCACAGTCTCATGGCGTTGCCTATTTTTTACCAGGGCTGCCACCACTTTTCATAAATGTATTTTCCTCTAATTTTCCCCTGGCCTTTGTAATCCTTCCATACTTGTGCATAATGCTCATATTCTCATAGAGAACACTAAGTGTTAAGTGTTAATACTTTAAACTTTAAAATCACATTGGGTTCCCTTGCCTCCATTCCTATTGAGGACTTCTGTGCATTGTGATAAAATGGGACGAAGGGTGCTTTCAGAGCATTAGTCACCTGATGAGTCAAAAATCTCTAAAATTAACTCCGGTAATTATTGACAGAAAAAAGACAAAAAAAAAAAACAAAAAAACTTCAACCCTGTAAACAATTATTCACTGAATTCTTTTTAAAGAAGGTTTTAGTAAAATGAGTACAACTCAAAGAAATGAGATGGAAATAAAGATTTGAAAAGAAATTCATAATAGAAAGTAAGCGCAGTAAGTAAAGACTATACACGGCAAGGAAAATATTACCCTACTATATACTTTTTATAGATTTTAATGTATTTTCACATTACTTAATTTAATCTTTTCTAAAAAGTGGGTAAGAAGTCAAATGTTATTATCCCCATTTTCCAAACAGTGATGTAATTTACCCAGCCTCACTCAGCTGGGGATTCAAATCCAGTTACTACAACTTCAAGACTAATATTCCCTCAACCAGCCCACATCACATGTATGAAATGTCCTTGCAAGAGACACCACAAAGGTCTCTTGCAAGCTTCACATACAAGGGGTTCAGTTAAAGACTAAAATAAATGCCCGGAGGAGTTTGCTCTGATGGATGAGCCAGAATCTGAAAGAGTTTGATGTTAAAATCAAAATTGCCTTTAAGTCACAAAAGCATATAAACGCATTTTATCTCAAAAACTTTTATTGTCTTTTTACTTGAAATAATGAACAGGATTAAATTTCATTTGGTTAAAAAATACAATTTCTGGGTGGGAAATATTTTGTTTGTTTTTTGGTTTTTGTTTTGTTTTGTTTTCAGTCTGGAGAGTTTTGTTGTTGTTGTTGTTTCATATTTTACTTATTTGTTTGGTTTGGTTTGGTTTTTAGGGCCACACCTGTGGTATATGGCTACCCCAGGCTAGGGGTTGAACGGGAGCTGTAGCACACCACAGCCACAGCAATGCCAGATCCAAGCCGCATCTGGGACCTACACCACAGGTCACAGCAACACAAGATCCACTGAGTGAGGCCAGGGATTGAACCTGCATCCTCATGGATACTAGTCAGGTTCATTAACCACTGAGCCATGACAGGAACTCCCAGATGTCATTTTTTTTTTTGTCTTTTTGCATTTTCTAGGGCTGCTCCCGTGGCATGTAGAGGTTCCCAGGCCAGGGGACTAATTAGAGCTGTAGTCACTGGCCTACATCAGAGCCACGTGGGATCCGAGCCACGTCTGCAACCTACACCACAGCTCAAGGCAATGCCAGATGTCGTATTTTAAAAGGCACTGTTCTCAGACATTTTTACTAACTAAAGAAACCCCCCTCTTTAGGTAAATTTGCTGTATTTTGAAAAAAATTAAAATCATTTTAAAAATTTTTTAAATGTACTGTATTTCTACTACCTTTTATCCTGGGATCAATCATCTTTTATATCTTTTTTTTGAATAAATGACAGTTCTCGATTTCTTATTAAAGGGCTTGATGGACATAGATTTTTTAAAAAAAAAGAAAAAAAAAAGATACCTGGAAAAGAATATTTCTACTCCAAAGAGTCATTGAATTTCAAATTTAAACTTGGGAAAGTATATGAAAAAAAGGCAAAAGGAGTACAGAGCAAGCACAGAGAAGCCCCCCTCCCCCCCCCCACTTCTTCTCCTTTTTTAGTTGGGGAAGGAGGAGGTTATCTGGTTTTGTTTTGTTTTACATTAGGTCAGCTGGCACACTGCACCGTAACTTGAGAATTTTTTTTCCCTTTCTCATTTCAGTTGCTTTGGGATGTGTCCTAAATTAGCTTTTCTTTAAGTTTCAAGGAGTTGGCTTCCAGTCCCCAAATGGAAGAATAGTTCCCCTTGGGTGAGAGTGCCAGCTACATATATTATTTGTCCTGTTCCCAGCAGGAACATTCCAGTGACTGCTTAGAAATATCAGTCACATGGATTTTTAGATTGGGCAGGGGGTGGCTAGCTTTAGTTATTATCTTTAATTTGTGAGAAAATTGAACTGTGTCTCTCTTTTCATGTCTCCTAGTCACCCTTTTAGACTTTTGTAGACGCTTGACATTTTCTTCATGACAGTCAAAAATGAGCCCTTCTTTGGAATGCTCCAAAAACTGAGGTCACATTTAGCCTCTTAATGCTCCTCAGTTGGCCCATTTCCACTTTGACTAATTACATTGTTTCTTAAAAAAAATCTCTTTGGAGTTTCATTTGAAGATGAAAAAGATTATTTTTCAACCTTCTCTTTGGAGTTAAAGCTCACTCCTCAAAAGAACAGCATGGATCCATCTGAAGTTGCCTGAGGACAGATGCCTGCAGTGTGGGAGAATCCAAAAGAAGACAGCCATTCCCGGAGGATAAAGTGGCTGGCCATCCTTGAACCCACCCCAAAACATCAGTATACAAAGAGAAATATGCAATTATCTGGCTACAGACATTGGCCTTTTGCTTTAAAAGTCATACTTCTTTACCAATGGATAGTGATGACACACTTGAGGGTTCACACCAAATGCCATCCAAAAGAAGCAGGAATTCCCTGGAAACAGAATTTTATTCAAAAAAAAAAAAAAAAAGTCTTGCAGAGTAATCCAAAGTCAAAGTCCTATAGTTTCTAACCTCTTCTTTGACACTATATGTTACAAGCACCAACAAGTATATTCACTGAAATACATACCTCTTACCATCATGTCTCCTTTTTGCTACAGCATTTATAACAAGGGCTCTTCACTTTTATTTCAGTTGCATGAAACAATGGGACAACTGTCCTTGTTTTAGCTTTATTTCAGAAGTTCCTAAAACACATGTCTCTGCAAGATTTCCTTGATGTTAAGGCATAGGAAATTGCTTTAGGCTCTGCTGATTCAACATTTACACACTTTCTTTTGATGAAATATTTGTTTGCTTTAAACCCAAATGATGTAATGTAACTAAAACAATATAGAATTATACTAATTACAGTCTAAGTTGACAGATGCAGATGGAATCACACTTTACGTCTGTTCTTGTAGTATATATAGTCATTACCTATCAAGTATTCACATGTATATTGAAATTTTTCATACCAATTATCAAAACTCCAAAGCAACCACTTAAAAAAAAAAAAAAGTAAACTTCAAATGGCTTACAGGTTTAGTTTGGACAGCACCACCAGGAAGTGATCCATGAAAAAAAATCATTGTGTCAGACTTTGTGACTAGAGAGTTCCCATGATTAAGCATTTTTGGCAGTACATCTTAACTTTAAAATTCATAGGCTAAAAATAGGTTCATGAGAGGTTTGTGGTTGGTCTCATGCTTTTATATTTTCTATTGCAGGTTCTGTATAAATGTAAAATCATACTCACATCTGTCTCATAAACAGCCTTAAGAGAAAGAACTGAATAATAACAGAAGTGGATGTTTTCCCCCTAGCTATCAGTGATGATAAGATCTCAGACAAAATAGTTTTAGGTGGTGAGGAAGAAGGGAGACACTGAGAAATCTTCCATTTTTTGATTAATGTTCAACTTTCTTATACAAAAACGTGACAAATTTGCCCAAAAGCTTACAAAATTCAACAAGAGGGGATAAAAATAGTAGATGAAAAATGGAAGATGGTCAATTTATGAAAAAAAAATCACGCAAACTGCTCCTAGAAGATGGCAGCTAAGGAATAGTTTTATTTTCATTTTTAAGTTGTTTTTCCTTCTATATCAACAAAGTTCTTGACTTTTGCGGTTCTAGAATATATACCTCAGGAAAAAAGGAACCGAGTAAGGTATGTGCATAGAAAGGCATTCACAATGAATAAATGATGAGCTTACTTCTATTTAAAGATGAAAAACTTAGATACTTTTATCTGAAAATGTGGGTATATTTGGAAAATATAGCTAATTAAAAAAAAAATACTTGAGGAATATGGACAGCATAAAAGCCAAATCTTAAAATATTAAACTTAGACGTCACTCTGATATTTGAAGGAAATAGAGTTAGTAAAAGAGAAAGAAATGATAAAAGAAACATCATTCTAAGTGTTATTCTTGACTCCACAGAAAATATGCTATGCTCTGGATGGGTGTGCATCATTACATTGAACATACAATGCAAACACAACGTTGTAAATCAACTACACTTTAAAAAAAATAACAAAAGACACAATGAAAGCAATAGAGGTTAATAGGTTTGTGAAATTCACTTGTAGTCCTAAGCCTAGTATGTCTATAATGTAACGATCAGTTACCATCCTCAGCTAAAATACCTTAGTTTTATTCTCAAAGAAAATTTATTTTTTAAAAATGAGATTTGACCTAAGATAGCTTAATATTTTTTTTGGAATATTCTAGTGGCTTTATCTATAGGAAAAATTTCTGATGATAGTGGAAGAACTGAGGAACCATAAGTGTTGGAATATAAAGAAATTCAGCATACTGATGAATAGAAATGTCAGAATGCTGTAGACTCCACTAAAAGTTTCATGATTCTCTTTTACCACTAGTCTTTAGGACACTTTTTTAACTTGGTAGAATCCCAGATACTTCACAGATATACTTTCTTTTATATTTTTGGCTACTATACAAATTATAAAATGTCAAAACTCTCTCAGTGGCCCCCCACATTTTTAAGTTTCTAAGAATACATAAAATGATAGCCAGACTTCTGTTCCTGGTATAAAGTGTCAACCTCTCTCTGAGGGACCAGAGTCTATAAATTTGTCCTTAACATTTTCTGTTACTTTCTCTCTGAATCTCACTGAATATGACAAAATGAATATCTAGTAAGGCTAAATCTATATATGATTCTTAGTCATTCTCTTAGTTATTTTGAACAAGATATATTTTTGCTTTCATCATACTAGAAATTTCGACACACAAAATAACTAATTTTTGTGTACAAAAAAAAAAAAAACACTTCAACATGTAATAACTGCGGAAGAAGCTGCAGTTTTTGTTTTTTTTTGTCTTTTGTTTTTTTTTTGTTGTTGTTGTTGCTATTTCTTGGGCCGCTCCCGCGGCATATGGAGGTTCCCAGGCTAGGGGTTGAATCGGAACTGTAGCCACCGGCCTACGCCAGAGCCACAGCAACGCGGGATCCGAGCCGCGTCTGTGACCTACACCACAGCTCACGGCAACGCCAGATCGTTAACCCACTGAGCAAGGGCAGGAACCGAACCCGCAACCTCATGGTTCGAAGTCGGATTCATTAACCACTGCGCCACGATGGGAACTCCTGAAGCTGCAGTTTATTTGTTGGTTTTCTCACCTACATATGACTCTTAAAAATGATCTAATTTTGACCAAAACAACAACTCAAAGAGTACAAAAGAGAATGTTATAACATTAGGGACCTATGCTGCTAGATGAGTACAAAAATTTAGGAATTAAAATCCAAAATGCTTTAACAATGTTATTCTTAATTTCACTTAGTCACTCAATTTTAACTATATCATTTAGATGATTTAGCACAATAACAAATGGAAATTTAACGGTGCCATTTGGGACATACTAAACTTTCAAGAGTGATGTAATTATTCTGAAATCTAACTACAGCAAACAACACACTTGCATGAATACTGGCTTGAGTATTTTGTCTTCATTAACAACAGCTGTAGCAAAATTTTCCTATCTAAAAGTTTTTAATGGAGAATGTCTTCATAAATGTGCAAAAAATTGGGTATCTGGATACTTCCTGGAAGCAAAGCACAGAAAAGTGTCCCAAATGCAAACTTTCTCATTTATATGTGATAGAGTTTGAATAGAATAAACTTGTTTAGCTTTTTATTTATAAAAGATGTGGGTATAATTATTCTAACTAGAGCTGTATTATTCTACCTGCTTGGCGTATAGCATCCTGGGCCAATTACAGCAGAATCTATGATGGAACACTTATAAAGCAACTTCTGATGTTGACACAGGTTAATGTGATTCAATTGTTTCTGGCTCATAAAGTCAAGAGAAATTATAAAGAGAAGATGGGGGTAGAAAGTCATGGAGAGTCAAATACATACATACATATATATACATACACACACACACACACACACACACACACACACACACACATATACATATATATACAACACACAATACATATATACATACATATATATATACACATACACACACATATATATACACACACACGCACACACAGTATAGTGAATTACCAGACCACAAAATTGATATTTGAGGAAAAGTGATATACTGGAAGAATGTATAGACAAGAGAATAAAAGGTGTAGCCAAATGACAATATTAAGCAGAAAAAAAAAATAGTAAGAAGAAAAAAAATGAAGAAAAAACATAAATAAGGGGAAGCTGCTGGCACCAAGCATCCTAAAAGCAGAGGAGGTGCCAAATCCTAAGTCAGAGCAGTCAGAATACACTGGAAAAAGGTAAGAAAGCTGAAACTGATGTAAGTTAATTCATGGAATTCATCACCAACAATTTTCTTTACATGGAATTCATGACATCTTCTATTGTACCTTCCATAGAATGATCCCTTGAGGGAGAAAAGAAAAAAGGAGAACTAACATTTCCTGGTGGGACATTATAAGCTTGGCAGGTTGCCATAATGACAACATTCTGTCTTGTTCAATCCTCACGGTGATGAAGTATGAGGATGCTTTAGAGGGTCTGGTGAGGTGGGAGATACACTTTACACAGACTCTCAAGAGTGTCAGTTCCGCATTAGAAGCAAGAACTGACCTGGATGCTTCTAACATGATGGGTCAGAATATCTACTTCATTCCTAGAGTAGAATTAAAGAGAGGAGGGGTTCAACTGAGGAACTCTACCTTTGTAAATAAAAGCTGAGGACAGAAGTCTAATACAGACTTAAAAATAGCAGAGAAGACAAGAAGTTGGAATTTTTAGAAGAGGCACAAAAGCTATTTCAAAACATAACTTTTTTAATCTTTCTAACATTCTCGTGGCCCATTTGATTTGTGATTTCTCATCTACTTTCATAACATGACTGGTTTTAAAGCAAAAAAAGTCCTTATCCTTTTAGTCATAAAATAAACTGATAGTGGCAGGACCTGTGTCTAATTCAATTCAGGTTGGGTAAAGACATTCCCAAAGGCGACCCAACAATACCACTAATCAATACCTGAGGTTTTGTTCATTACAATGAGAAAGAAAGAGAAGGATGGAGAGGGGGGGGGGGAAGGAGGGGGAGGAGGGGGGGAAAGAGAGAGAGAGAGAGAGAGAAATGGAAAAAGAGACAGAGGAAGGAAAAAAGGAAGGAACAAAGAGAAGGGAAAGAGGGAGAAGGAAATAGTTTCCAGGACCAGAATCAAAAAGAGTGGAACTGGGGTTAAGACTTTGCCCAAGATCTGAACAGAACAGTCTGTGAACTTCTTGATAACCCATGAAGCAGATATCACATCCCATATCTTTTGAGGAAATTAAGGTCACAGCAATTTTATGATCTGCCCAAGCTCACACATCTATCAAACGGTGGAGCTGAAATTTAAGCACAGCTATGATTCACTCACAGCCCATAATCATGCTCCTTCATCACAGTGACTGGCGGTTGAAATTTTTAAGCCAATAATAAGAAAATAGAGCCATAAAGAGAAAAATAGGAATATATAGCAAAAAATTACTTAACATATATTAGCACAGTCACCCATGACTGAAAAATAAAATATTACAGAATTTAATGTTTATTAGTCTAATGAAGTACATTTTGCATAAGAACAAAAGTTTGTTTTAAGTGAAATACACTAGCATGAGAAAGAATGATAAGCATGAAATAAATAAGCAAATACTTTTGAGTAACAGGTTGAGAAGAACTAAATGTTATTGTTACCTAGTGGGATTTATGTTATAGCCCATTTTTATTATATCTGAGCCTTACTGGACAAATTCACTACAGTTTGGGGAATACAAAAGAACACTAGACTGAGGTTCTGATCCTTAGCTTGTTAAAAGATCTACAATAAAGCCTTTCAAGGAATGTCTAGACCTAAATTTTCTAACTTACAAAAATGAAGCACTTGGTCTAAATTAGGGGCTATCATATTTTGCTTTGTTATTGAACCTCTTTTCCCAAATAAATTGTTCTGTTGATTTCAAATAAGTAATGGCGATAAAATTGCAGAAGGACAAATACCAAAAAACAAAGTGTTTTTTTTTCTCCTTGAGCTCCTAGATTTATGTATTAGAGGAAGCCAAGCCTTAAAACATGTGGAAAAATGATACTAAAATGAAATATATTTCAGTATTTCACATACTGTGTTCCAAAAGTCCTAGTTCTTGGAAGTAGTGTTTTAAAAAGAATTCTCTGGTTAATAATATTGTTGAAGGATGAACACTTCATCTCCCTTTTGGAGAGTTACAGTATGTGTGTCATGTTAAGAAACAAATGAAATTCTGCAGAAATAAATTTGTTTAACTTTGTTTATTCACATGTAACACAAGTGACCTCAGGGAACCTTTGTTTATTTTTTTATCCACATGCAGTGAATGTTCCAAAAAACATGCTTTTTAGTATGGATTACAACAAGCTCATGAACACCAAAGACTCTAGTTTAGACATCTTGGCCTACTCACAGATTCTAAAATGGCACCTACTGCAAGTCGGTGAATATTATACCCATGAGTTTAAAGTTGAGATCCATAAGTACAGGGTTAACTGAGAATAGGCCCTATTAAATGTATTTTTAAAAGGGAAGGAAAGTTGTCAATAATACAAAGGCTATTAAAAGCTGATCAAGTAAAACACATCTGAGATGATGTAGATATACATCCAAAACAGGGAAAAATCCTGAAAATACCTCTATGTCCCTCTTTCTCTTTGGCTTCAAGCTAACTAAGACTTTGCTTTATTGATTCAACTTCTCTCTATTGCTCATTATTTCCCTTAATTAAGGTCAGAAGGGAAAAGGCTAATGAAAGAGGAAATCTTAGAATCTCAGTATCTGCCCCACCTGTCCTAGACCTGGCCATTCCTATCTAGAATATCCTATTCCTGGGAATCAGCTCTTATCCCCACTTCCATAATAACAGCTTCTCTTCATCCCAGAGCTACTGCCTTTGGTGAAGCTCTAGTGTAGCCCAAGTATGGTTTTCCACTGAAATATACACTGATATTCTTGAAGCCCTTTCTATACAGAGACTATATTCCACTATCTATATATGCATCTCTAAAATCACTAAGTGAAAGGAGAAAGGTGACATAGGAAAGACTGCCTCATTTCCTCAGTGGCAAGTAAATAATGAGAGGGAAAGAGTTTTATTACTTTTAGAAATGGAGAATAAAGAAAAAAACTAACACTAATTTTTTATAACAAACTATGTAAAACAAAAACTTTACTTGTAAGCCATAGATTGTGCTGTGACTAGGTAAACCAAAAACCAAGGGGGGAGGGGTAGAATGTAAGGACAGGATCCAATAACATAAAGTGAGTTTTATCCCCAGTTCTTCAGCTGTTTACGTCCCTAAACTGGGCCTGGTGGCACCCACCACCATTAGTTTGGGAAGACATGCCCATCCTCTTGCTAAGAGATAGGAGTGTTGGGAAGATTTCTGTTATTCCATTGCATGGTTGCCAGCCCAAGTTGAAAATGTGTGGTTTTTCAGAGAAACATTCCAGTAGGCAGTGTTAAGTTTCATAGCATTCTTGACACAGTACTCTACTTTTGGTATAGAATATGATTGGTGAGCTGGCCTTGGGTCTGAAACTCCAGCTGTAATGTGATTCCCAACCTTTCGGAACACAAACTGTTCATGAAATGGTCATTGCATTTATTTTCAGGAGAGAAAAGTACTGAGGTTTCTCTAATCCAGAATAGTTTCAATATAGGAAATGTTCCAGAGGATAGCAGTCAAAATGATGAATTAGTCAGATTATTTTATTCATCTGGAAATATAAATGAAGCATAAATTAACCAAGAGAAAGTTTCCTGGCCGGGCGCGGGGGCGGGGGGGGACAATTTGGGAAAAATGTATGATGTCTACAGAATGTGAAAGGCACAGACCCCAAAGCTAGAGAAATAACCAAGTATAATTGAAGGGTTAGTAGTACCAATAATAGAGTATTCACAGAGTAAAACAGAAGCTGCCTCTCCTATTGAAAAAGTAGCAGGGAAACTACACTGATTTGAATGTGGTCTAGGAATCTAAACCTGGTGAAGTCTTAGGAATAGACTCTAACAGTATGCAATATTCATGTTAAAAGGAGATGAAACCACCTAACCAGGGAACCAGTAACAGTTCCTCTACACTTTCTACATATATCATTTGATTCACTGGGGCCATATTCTTTCATAAATATTAGACTAAACTAATTTGTTACCAACTTTTCCCACCACTTTAAAAGGCTGCTGGAAACATTAATATTTGGTGGGTAGTCGTGTTTTCCTCTGTGCTTTCTCTCTGTGCTTTTTTCAGTAGCTGCATGATAAGAAATTAAAGACCATAATTACCTTATTTCCAATGAAAAAGTAATAGCAATCTCATATATCTTTAACAGGCTGCAATACTGTCTGGTAGAAATATAATGTGGGCAAAATGTGTGATAATTTTACATTTCCAAATAGGTACATTTTTTAAAAAGTTAAAAGAAGTAGGTAAAAATCCATTTCATTATATATTTTATTAAACCAAATGGATTCAAAATATTACAATTTTATCTTACAACACTAGCCAGATTTCAATGCTCAATAAACACACATAGCCAGAAGACCATGTTGTATGACTCAGGAACCAAGAGAAAAGTAAAGGCATAATGAAAATTCACTTTGACTCAAGGTAACGAACATAATGATTATATTGTGCACTCTATAGGTAACTTCACTGAGAAGGGAAAGGAGGAATATAGACACTATGTGTGTGGTTGACTGAGAATGCCATGAAAATAAAAATAAATGCCTTTATGTGATTTTGAGAGAAGTTAATTTTAGAATAAAATGACTTTCTTTATATTCCCTCTAAGTGATCAATTTAAAATGAATCAAGGAGGAGTGGAGACAAGACAATGGAGTAGAAGGACTTGAGTGCACCTCTTCTCACAAAAACCCCCAAATCAAAACTGACTCCTGAACAAAGATTGACAAGAAAAGACAAGAACCTACCAAAACAGATGTTCTACATCCAAAGACAAAGCAGCCACAAGACAGCAGGAGGGGCACTTTCATGATATAATCAAATCCCATAACCACCGGATGGCCAACGCACAAACTGGAACATAATTAAATCACAGAGATTCTTCCACAGGAGTGAGAGTTCTGAGTACCACATTAAGTCCTCCAGCCTGGGGGTCTGTCATCAGGAGCAGGAGCCCTCAGAGCATCTGGCTTTGAAGGTTAGTGAGGCTTGAGTGCAGGAGCTTCAAGGGAATGGAAGAAACACAGATTTCCTACTTTAAGGGCACACACGAGGTTTTACTTGCACAGGTACCCAGGGCAAAGTATTGCCTCCATAGGATCCTGGGCCAGACTTACCAGACCCTGGTCTTAAATGGTCTCCTGGAGAAACAGTGGTTTGTTGGGGCTCACTGTTTGGACAAGGATACTGGTAGCAGAGGCCCTGGGGAAAATTCATTGTTGTGAACTCTCCTGGAGGTCACCATTATGGCACTGAGACCCGGCCGCACCCAGTGGCCTACAGGCTACAGTGCTAGGATGCCTCAGGGAAAATAATCAATAAGATAAGAATACAACCCAACCCATCAGCAGACAGACTGCTTAAAATCATCCTGAGCCTACAGTTGACTCTAAACACACCACTTAACACAGCACTGACCAACAGAAGGAGAAGACCTAGCTATACCCAACAGTGAGCAGGCACCAGTCCCTCCCACTAGGAAGCATGCACAAGCCCCAAGACCCAACATCACCTACCAGGGGACAGACATCAAAGCAAGAGAAACCACAACCCTGCAGCCTGATGAAGGAAGGACACAAACACAGAATGTTAGACAAAATGAGACAAAGAAGTATGTTTCACACGAAGGGACAAGATAAAAATCCAGCAGAACAGCTAATTGTATTACAGACAGGCAATCTATCTGAAAAAGAATTCAGAGAAAAGATAAAGATGATCCAAAATCTTGGAAAAAGAATAGAGATATAGACTGAAAAGATATAAGAAATGTTTAACAAAGAGCTAGAAGATTTTAAAAAGAAAGACAGAGCTGAACAATACAGTAACTGAAATGAAAAAAAAAAAATATATATATATATACACACTAGAAAGAATCAACTGCAGAATAACTGAGGCAGAAGAACAAATAAATGAGCTGGAAGAAAGATTGGTGGAAATCACTGTAGAACAGAATAAAAAAAAAGAATGAAAAGAAATGACATTTTCTAAGACACTGCTGGGACAACATTAAATCCACCAACATTCCCATTATAAGAGTCCCAGAAGAAGAGAGAGAGAAAGGGCCAGAGAAAATATTTTGAGAGATCATAGCTGAAAATTTACCTAACATGGGAAATGAAACAGTCACTCAACTCCAGGAAGCCCAGAGTGCATATGGGATAAACTTAAGGAGGAACATGCTGAGATATAAATTAATCAAACTGTTAAAAATTAAAGACAGAGAAATCTTAAAAGCAAAATGGAAAAGCAACAAATAACATACAAAGAAATCTCTTCAAGGTTATCAGCTGGCTTTTTCAGCAGAAACTCTGCAAGCCAGAGGGGAATGGCATGATATATTTAAAATGATGAAAGGGAAAAACCTACAACCAAGAATATTCAACTCAGCAAGGCTCTCATTCAGATTCAAAGGAGAAATCGAAAGCTTTAGAGACAAGCAAAAGCTAAGAAAATTCAGCACCACTAAATCGGCTTTATAACAAATGACAAAACTCTCTAGGTGGAAAAGAAAAGGCTACAACTAAATACAAGAAAATTAAAAATGGAAAAAAAATAAAAATAAAAAAAATAAAAATGGAAAGCTCACCAATAAAGGCAAACATACAGTAAAGGTAGGAGATAGTCCTCACACATGTGATTTGAAAACCAACAATCATGTGCAATGCAAAAATCAGAAATGCTTTTCAATTTAGAGACCAGGGAGTTCCCAGTGTGACTCAGCAGAAATGAACCAGACTAGTATCTACAAGGATGCTGGTTTGATCCCTGGCTCTGCTCAGTGGTTAAGGATGTGGATCTGCCATGAGCTGTGGTATAGTTCACAGACACGGCTTGGATCTGTGTTGCCATGACTGTGGTGTAGACCAGCAGATATAGCTCTGATTCGACCCCTAGCCTGGGGGACCTCCATGTGCTGCACCTGCAGCCCTAAAAAATTAATTAATTAATTAAATCAAATTAAAAATAAATAAATAAAATTAAGATACCAAGAGTTCCTATTGTAGCTAGCAGGTTAAGAACCCAACATAGACACCATGAGGAGGCAGGTATCTTGATCCCTTACCTCCCACAGTGAGTTAAGGATCCAGTGTTGCAGCAGGCTGTAGTGTAGGTTATAGATGCAGTTCATATCTGATGTTACCATGGCTGTGGCATAGGCCCAGCAGCTGCAGCTCCAATTTGAGCCCTAGCCCAGGAATTTCCATATGTGCAGGTGTGGCCATAAAAGGAAAAAAGTTAAATTAAATTGAAAAAATATAATAAAATGTGTCAAAACATAATTTTAAAAACCTTTACAATAGGCAACTGCAATGGTGTTAAGATGTTTTGAAAAGAAAATAAAGTGTTTCAATGAAAATTACAAATAAAATAGCCAAAGGTAACACTTAATTTAAACACTTAAAAACATTACTAGGTCAGTTAAAGATGCATAAATTCAGAATACCAGTTGCAGAACTTCATTCAGAAATACACACTTTTTTTAATTGAATAAAAATTCTTTTAGTATTTACTCTATACTGGAAGAGCATGAGATGCAACAGAAACAAAAACAGGTAAAATCTATGCTCTTTAGAAAGAAATATTCTAGGGTAGACATAAATTCATTTGCCTACCAGAGCTTTGCTAAATTGTTTTTTTGTTGTTGCTTTTTGTTTGTCTGGTTGTTTTTGCTTTCAGGGGAGCAAACGTGTAGCATATGGAGGTTCCCAGTCCAAGAGTCAAATCAGAGCTGCAGCTGCCAGCCACAGCATAGCAACACTGGATATGAGCTGCGTCTGCAACCTACACCACAGCTCACAGCAATGCCAGATCATTAACCCACTGAGCATGGCCAGGGATCAAACCTGCATCCTCAAGGATACTAGTCAGTTTTATTACCACTGAGCCACAATGGAACTCCTGTTAAACTGTTTTTAAAGAAATTCCTTTTTCCATCACCAACTAATATGACAGAGAGCTCGCTATCTTAAGGAAGAATATTCAGTCTGATTGTCAGCCTCAAGTATGGAAATTGCTTTATCTATCATATACTTCAGGATATACCAGGGTGCCTTATACATTATTTAATGAAGATATTAACCTGAATTAAATTAAGTTGAAATAAATCAAATTAAACTTAATTGGATGGAATAATATATATGTTATTGCATTGCTAAAAATTCTAACTCAAAAATCAAGAATATATTCATTAAAAATTAATACCAAAACCAGATAAAGACATTTCAAGAAAGGAAAACTATAGACCAATATCTCTCATGAACATAGATACAACCCAATATTAGCAAACCAAATTCAACTAAATATTAAAAAATTATATATTATGATTAAGTGGGATTTATTTTAGGTTTGTAACAGGAATATCAACAAGTGACAATTAATGCAATCATTCATATAAACAGGCTAATGAAGAAAATTGATGTGATCACAATCACAGAGAACCCAGAAATCAACCCACACAATAAAGTCAAGTGATCCTTGACAAAGAGCAAAGACAATTAAATGGGGGGAAAAGTCTTTTGGACAAATACTGCTGGGCTAATTGGACATCCATATGCAAAATAATGAATCTCGATACAGGACTTAGTCCTTTCACAAAAATTGACTCCAAATATATCATTACCTAAATGTAAATTGAAAAACTATAAAATTTCTAGAGTATAACACAGGAAAAAAATCTAGGTGATCTTGGTTTGATGATGAGCAGGATTATCATAGAAAAATTAATATATTGCTCTCATTAAAATAGAAAACTTTTGCTCTGCAAAAGACATCATTAGGGAGATGGGATTAAGATACAGAATAGAATAGAAGGACAGTATAGAAAGACTGGAGCACAACTTCTCTCCTAAAAACAACAAAATTCACAACTAAATGCTGAGCAATCTTCAACCAAATGGACTGGAAACCTTAAAAAAGATATCCTACTCCAGAAGACAAAGAGGAGGCCACATCAAGAGGTAGGAGGAGCAATTATGCGATATAAGCAGCCCATACCTCTCAGATGGGAAGCCCCACAGATTGGAAAGTAACTGGTTCACAGAGACTCACCTACAGAAGTGAGAGTTCTGAGCCCCACATCAAAGTCCCACATCAAACCCCAAGCATGGGGATCTGTCACTGGGAGAAACAGCCCCTGGAGCATCTGGCATTGAAGGCCAGTGGGGCTTGTGCACAGGAGCTCCATTGACTGGGGAAAACAGAGACCACATTCTTAAAAGGCACACACGGACTTCTGTGTATACTTGGTCCCAGGGCAAAGCAGGGTCTCCATGGGTATCTGGGTCGGACCTGGCTGTGGTTCTTGGAGGACCTCCTGGGAAAGCAGGGGTGAATGTGGCTTATTGTGGGGGAAGGACACTGCAAGCAAAGCTTTTGGAAATCTTCATCAGCTTGTGTTTCTCTGGAGGTGGTCATTTTGGGAAAATCTGGCCCCACCAATCAGTGCTGAGAAGTCCCAGGGCAAACAACAATCCAGGTAGAATCACAGCCCTAAGCATCAGTAAACAGGCTGCCTAAAGACCCCCCCCAGGCACACAGCCCCACCTCTAATCCCATCCAGAGACAAAGCCCCACCCACCAGAGGGATAGGAATCAGCTCCACCTACCAGTGGGCAGGCATCAGTCCCTCCCATCAGGAAGCCTACAGCAAGCCCCCATACCAACTTCAGCCACGAGGGGGGCAGACACCAGAAGTAAGAGAGGCTACAACTCTATTATTTGTAAAAAGATCACTACACCAAAAACCTATAACAATGAAAATACAGAGAACTCTAACTCAGAAGAGGGAGAAAGAAAAAACCCCAGAAAATCAGCTAAGTGATCAGGAGATTCTCAACCTCCAGGAAAAAGACTTTAGATTGATGATGCAAGACATTGGAAATAAACTGGAGGCAAAGATGAATAATTTACAGGAAACACTGAGCAAAGACATACAAGATATAAAACTTAAGCAAGAAGAGATGCAACATACAATAACTGAAATAAAAAATTCATTAGAAACAGCCAACAGCAGAATATAGGAGGCAGAAGAACAAATAAGCAAGGTGGAGGACAGATTAGTGGAAATTACGGATGCAGAACTTAAAGGAGAAAAAAGTTTGAAAAGAAATGAAGAGAGTCTCAGAAACACTGGGACAAGGTTAAATGCACCAACATCCGTATTACAGGGGTGCCAGAAGGAGAAGAGAGAGAGAGAAAGGGACAGAAAAAATATTTGAAGAGATAATAGCCAAAAACGTCCCTAACATGGGAAAGGAACCACTCACCCAAATCCAGGAAGCGCAATGAGTACCATATAAAATATACCCAAGGAGGAGCACCCCAAGACATATATTTATTGAAATGATTAAAATTAAAGACAAAGAGAAAATATGGAAAGCAGCTAGGAAAAAGAAACAAATAACATACAAGGAAACCCCGATAAGGCTATCGGCAGATTTTTCACCAGAAACTCTGCAGGCCAGAAGGGAGTGGCATGATATACTTCACATGATGAAAGGAAAAAAACCCCAAACAAGATTACTTTACCAAGCAAGGCTCTCATTCAGATTTGAAGGGGGAATCCAAACCTTCACAAATAAGCATAAGCTAAGACAATTCAGCAACACTAAACCAGCCTTACAACAAATACTAAAGGAACTTCTCTAGGCAGAAAAGGCCACAACCAGAAACAAAAATACCACAAATTACAAGGCTCACCAGTAAAGGTATATATACAATAAAGATACGAAATCATCCATGCACAATTATGCCACCAAAATCAGAAATCATGAGAAGAGGAGGGCACAAATGCAGCCCAATGGAGATGCACTTGGAATTAAGAGACCAACAACTTAAAACAATCTCATATATATATAGACTCTCATATCAAAACGTCAGAGTAACTGCAAACCAAAAATCCACAACTGATACACAAACAAATAAGAAAAATCAACACAAATACAACACTAAAGACAGTCATCACACCACAAGAGAAGAGAACAAGAGGAGAAGAAAAAAGAGCAACAAAAACAAATACAAAGCAATTAATAAAATGGCAATAAGAACATACACATCAATAATTACCTTAAATGTTAACAGACTAAATACCCCAACCAAAAGACATAGACTGGCTGAATGGATACAAAAACAAGACCCATATATGTGCTGTCTTCAAGAGACCCATTTCACTTCTAGGGACACGTACAAATTGAAAGTGAGAGGATGGAAGAAAATATTCCATGCAAACGGGAATCAAAAGAAAGCTGGAGTAGCAATACCCATAACAGAAAAAATAGACTTTAAAATGAAGAATATTTTAAGGGACAAATAAGGTCACTAAATAATGATCAAAGGATCAATCCAAGAAGAAGATATAACAATTATAAGTATCTATGTACCGAACAAAGTTTCACCACAACATATAAGGCAACTGTTAACAACCTTAAAAGGACAAATCAACAATAACACAATCATAATGGGGGATTTTAACACCCCACTTGCAGCAATGGACAGATCATCCAGACAGAAAATCAATAAGGAAACACAGGCCCTGAATGAAGTATTAGACCAGAAGGACTTAATAGATAGTTATAGGACATTCCATCCAAAAGCAACAGAATACACATTCTTCCTCTCAAGTGCACATGGAACATTCTCTAAGATAGGTCACATCCTGGGCTACAAACTTGGTAACTTTAAGAAAACTGAAATCATATCAAGCATCTTTTCCAACCACAATGCTATGTGACTGGAAATCAACAACAAGAAAAAAACTGCAAAAAACAAACATGTGGAGACTTAACAACATGCTGCTAAACAACCAATGGATCACCGAAGAACTCAAAGAGGAAATTAAAAAATACCTAGAAGCAAATGACAATGAAGATACGACACTCCAAAACCTATGGAATGTAGCAAAAGCCATTCTAAGAGGAAAGTTTATAGCAATACAAGCCCAACTCAGGAAACAAGAAAAAGCTCAAATAAATGAGCTAACATTACATCTAAAGCAGATAGAGAGAGAAGAACAGACAAGACCTAAAGTTAGTAGAAGGAAAGAGTTCATAAAGATCAGAGCAGAAATCAATGAACTAGAAACAAAGAAAACCATAGAAAAGATCAATGAAACAAAAAGCTGATTCTTTGAAAAGATCAACAAAATTGATAAACCCTTAGCCAGAAATACCAAGAAAAAAATAGAGAGGATTCAAATCGATAAAATTAGAAATGAAAAAGGACAAGTAACAATGGACATCACAGAAATACAAAGGATCATAAGAGGCTACTATATGCAACTATACGCCAATAAAATGGAAACCTAGAAGAAATGGACAAATTCTTAGAAAGGTACAATCTTCCAAGACTAAACCAAGATGAAATAGAAAAGATGAACACACCAATCACAAGTACTGAAATTGAAACTATGATTTAAAATCTTCCAACAAACAAAAGTCCAGGACCAGATGGCTTCACAGGTGAATTCTATCAAACATTTAGAGAAGAGTTTACACCTATCCTTCTGAAACTACTCCAAAAAAGTGCAGAGGAAGAGACACTCCCAAACTCATTCTATGAGACCACCATCACCCTGATACCAAGACCAGACAAAGATACCACGAAAAAAGAAAACTACAGGCCAATTTCACTGATGAACATCGATGCAAAAATCCTCAACAAAATACTGCAAACTGCACCCAACAATACATTAAAAGGATTGTAGGTGTTCCTGTCGTGGCGCAGTGATTAACGAATCCGACTAGGGTTCGGTCCCTGCCCTTGCTCAGTGGGTTGACGATCCGGCGTTGCCGTGAGCTGTGGTGTAGGTTGCAGACACGGCTCGGATCCCACGTTGCTGTGGCTCTGGCGTAGGCTGGTGGCTACAGCTCCGATTGGACCCCTAGCCTGGGAATCTCCATATGCTGCGGGAGCGGCCCAAGAAATAGCAAAAAGACAAAAAAAAAAAAAGGGATTGTACATCATGATCAAGTGGGATATATCCCAGGGATGCAAGGATTCTTCAATATCTGCAAATCAATCAGTGTGATACACCACATTAACAAACCAAAGAATAGAATGGATAAGCAATGAAGTCCTACTGTATAGCCCAGGGAACTATATTCAATTTCCTGGTACCATAATCCATGATGGAAGGTAACATTTAAAAATAACACACACACACACACACACACACACAACTGGTCACTATGCTATACTACAGAAATTGGCACAACACTGTAAATCAACTATACTTTAATAAAAATAAATAAAGAATTACTCTATATAACTAGTCTTAAGCTATTGACAGTGATGTGATGGATTTTCTTCATGTTTCCTATGCTTGGAATTCATTGAACTTCTTAGATTTGTGGGTTTATATTTTTTAAATCAAATTTTTAATATTTTAGCCTTATTTATTCAAATATTTTTTCTACAATCCATCTTTCAGAGAGTCTTAATTACATGAACATAGACCAAGTGAACTTAGCTCACTCATGCTCTGTTAATTTTTTTTTTTCCTTTTGTCTTCTCAGGGCCACACCCGTGGCATATGGAGGTTCCCAGGCAAGGGTCAAATCAGAGCTGTAGCCACTGGCCTACGCCAGAGCCACAGCAACGCCAGATCTGAGCTGCATCTGTGAACTACACCACAGCTCATGGCAACGCCGGATCCTTAGCCCACTGAGTGAGGCTAGGGATTGAGCCCACAACCTCATGGTTCCTGGTCAGATTCGTTTCTGCTACACCACGATAGGAACTCCTATTAATTTTTTTCAGTGTCTTTTTGTCTGTGTTTTACTTTGGATAGGTTCAAGTTCACTAATCTTTTGTTGTTGTTGTTGTTGTTGTTTTTGCAATATCTATTTTGATATTAATTCCAAACTGTATATTTTTTATCTCACCATTGTAGCTTTACTTCTTGATGTAAATTGAGTTTTTCTTATATTTCCATGTCTATAATTAAAATTTTCAACTTTTGCCTAGTTCACAAATATATGGACTACAGTTATAATAACTGCTTTAATATACTTGATATCCTTGTCTATAAATCCTGTCATTTCTCAGTTAGTTTCAATTAATTGTTTGTCCTCCTCATTTTGTGTTATATTTTCCTGCCTCTTTACATGCCTGGTCATTTTTATGGGATGTAAGGCATCGCAAATTGTACCTTTTTGGGTCCTAGAAATTTCTGTGTTCCTGTAAATATTCTTGAGCTTATTCTGGGATGCCATAAAGTTACTTGTAAACAACTTGATCCTTCTGGGACTTGTTTTTAAGCTTTGTTAAATGAGTCCAGATTGGTGTGTAGTCTATAATTAATTTTTTGCCCCACAACAGAAGTAGGATGCTTCTGAGTCCTCTCCACAATGCTCCATAAGTTAAACGGGTTTTTTCTTTTCTTTTCTTTTTCTTCTGGCCATGCTAGAGGCACATGGAGGTTCCTGGGCCAGGGACTGAACCCCTGCACCACAGCAGTGACAATGCCAAATCCTGAACTGCTAAGCCACTAGAGAAGTCCAAGGGGTTTTGTCTGTTCATTGGTGTTGTTTATGTTTCTTTGTTTTTTTTGCATTTTGTCCTTCTAGGGCCGCACCCGCAGCATACGGAGGTTCCCAGGCTAGGGGTCTAATCGGAGCTACAGCTGCTGGCCTACACCACTGCCACAGCAATGCGGGATCTGAGCCATGTCAGAAACCTACATCATAGCTCCTTAGCCCACTGAGGGAGGCCAGGGATCAAACCTGCAACCTCATGGTTCCTACTGTGCCATGACAGAACTCCCTGTTTGTTTGTTGATTTACGCTGATTAGTAGAAACAGATAATAGTCCCAATCTGTGTGAACTCTGTAGATTTTTCTAATCCTTTCAGTTGGGTATTTCTCTAACTTCAGGTGGCTTCCTTGTACACACTCAGTGCTCCGATGAAGGGCCAAAGGGACCTTCTAAAGTAATTAGGAGCTCTCTCTCTGTGAAGCTCCCTCCTCACTGGTATTTTTCCATATGAACTCTAGATATCTTGGCCTCACTAGATCCCTACCTGTATCTCCCCAACTCAGGGACCTTGTTTCCATGCACCATGACCTAGAAACTCTCCAGGGAACAAACTGGTGCAATCGTAGAAATCACCTCATTTGTTTACTAGCTCTTCGATTACTTTTGTTCCTTAAATGTCTTGAAAATATTTTTAATATATTTTTACCGTATTTTTTTTCTATGTGTTTAGGGTTGATGGATAAATTTGACCCCTATTACTGCATCACCCATCCTGCCTTGGAACAGGTTGGTACCTTCAAGGATATTAGGGAAAAACTCCCACACTTCTCACCTCCATCCTCAACTCTCAAAGTCTCTATGTAAACTTATGTTTCCCTAATAAATCAGTAAAGATTTAGCTTTATAATATGTGGATTAATATAATTATATGAATTCATTTATATGTGTCAGAGGGTCTTGTATGATGCAATATATATGAGGCTTAGGGAGGAAAAGGGATTCACTATGGTGCTTCCACTCATTTAGTCTCCTTAAACGATGGATATATTGCAGCTTACGTGTATCTAGTAGGCAGATTGATGTACTATATCATCTAGTTTAACTGGATGTTGTTTCTGAAAATGGACATTTAATTCAACAACATTTGGCAAAGACATCATGGGTAGGAAGTAATACTAATAACGAAAGCTTAGGAAAATACTCTTAGGAGTTCTCACTGTGGCTCAGTGGAAATGAACCTGACTAGTATCCATGAGGATTTGGGTTTGACCCTGGCCTCACTCAGGAGTTGAGGATCCGGCGTTGCTGTGGCTGCGGTGTACGCCCGCAGCTGCAGCTTTGATTCAACCCCTAGCCTGGGAACTTCTATATGCTGCACCTGCTTCCCTTAAAAAAATAGTTTTAAAAAAGAAGAAGATATGGGGTTGCTGCTGTTGTGCTATAGGTTAAGAATGTGACTGCAGAGGTTTCGGTTGCTGCCTGAGGCAGGGGTCCAACCCCTGGCCCAGCATGGTTGGTTAAAGTATCCGTCATTGCCAGAGCTGGCCCAGGAACTTCTATATGCCATGAGTGTGTGCCATAAATAAATAAATAAATAGGAAGGAAATATTACACTTCTATTCCAAGTTTGGGTGTTTTATATATCCATTATATATACATATGTATGTTTGCTAAAAAGGGACATTATGCAGATAATTGGTGAAATTTATACAAAGCTTATAGATTACATAACAGTATTCTAACAGCTTTAAGTTCCTGGCTTTGATCATTGCACTATGATTTTGTAAAAGAATGTTCTAGTTCATAGGGAATATGCACTGAAGGATTTAGATATAAAGGAAGCCTCGTGTCTGCAACTTAGTCTTGGACAGTTCATAAAAAAATAACGTATGTGTATTTAGAGAGACAGATAATGCAAACATGTAAAATGATAACAGCTGGAAGAATCTATGTGAAGATTATACAAGAGTTCTTTGTACTGTTCTCACAACTATTTCATAATAAAAATTTAAAAAAAAAAGACATTGTTAAGAAAATTTAAAAATAAGCTGCATGCTCTGAGAAAATATTTACCAAACCCACATCTGATAAAGAACTTGTAGCTAAAACATTCAAAGAACTCTTAAAAGTCAAATAAGGAGTTCTCTTCGTGGCTCAGAGGTTAACGAACCTGACTAGGATCCATGAGGTTGCAGGTTCAATACTTGGCATTGGTCAGTGCATTAAGGATCTGGTGTTGCTGTGAGCTATGGTGTAGGTTGCAGACGTGCCATGGATCCCACTTTGCTGTGGCTGTGATGTGGGCTGGCAAGCTGTAGCTCTGATTTAACTCCTAGCCTGGGAAATTCCATATGCTGTGGGTGCAGGCCTATAAAGAAAAAAAAAAAAATTCAAATAAGAAAAACAACCCAATAAAAGTAGTAAAATAATCTGAACATATACTTTATCAAAGAAGATATACAAATAGCAAATAAGCATACGAGAAATGCTTATTTTTTACTAGGGAGTTGCAAATTAAAACAATGAGGTACCTATTAGAATGAAAAATTTTAAAGATTTGACAAAAACAAATGCTGACAATGAAGTGCAGAAATAAGACCTCTTGTTTATTGCTGGTGGAATTCCAAGATGGTTCAGTCACTTCAGAAGAGAGTTAGCTTTCTCACAAAGCTAACCATAGTGTTACTATACCATTCAGCAATCATGCTTCTAAGTACACAACTGAGTAGATAACTTATGTACACAAAAAAATCTGCCTTCAAATACTTATGACAGTTTTATTTATAATTACCCAAAATTGAAAACAACCAAGATGTTCTTCAATAAGTGAACAGATAAATAATGTTACATCCAAGCCATGGAATACTATTTAAGGATAAAAAGAAATGATCCATCATGCCACAGAAAGACAGGGAGGAACATTAAGTATATACTGCAAGTGAAAGAAGCCAGCCTAAAAAATGCTACACAGTGTATGATTCCAATTATATCACATTCTGGAAAAGAAAAAAACTACTATGACATAAAATATCGATAGTTGTCAGGTCTCAGCGCAAGGGTGGGAGAGAAACAAAGAGATGAAGTACAGTTCAAATAAAGACATCTCTTTTGGGTTATGCCCATCTCATGTGGAAGTTCTTGTGCCTGGGATCAAACTCATGCCACAGCAATGACTGAACCTGATCCTTCACCTGCCGTGCCATAAGAGAACTCCCAAATATTAACATATTTTAATTAAAAATACCTCCATTCTGAGTCAAAGTGACACAGGAGCCAGCTAAAAGAGCTCCCAAAGGCCAAAGCTGGAATAATTGGGGCAATAAAATAAAGTACTATTGCATTACAACACAAATGACAAATATCCACAGTTCCGCCTGATACAAACAATTAAATAAATTAACAAATAAGAGAGAAGAGACACGGAGTTCCCGTCGTGACTCAGTGGTTAATGAATCTGACTAGGAACCATGAGGTTGTGGGTTCAATCCCTGGCCTTGCTCAGTGGGTTAAGGATCCGGCGTTGCCATGAGCTGTGGTGTAGGTTGCAGACGTAGCTGGGATCCCGTGTTGCTGTGGCTCTGGTGTAGGCCGATGGCTACAGCTCTGATTCGACCCCTGGCCTGGGAACCTCCCTATGCCGCAGGAGCGGCCCAAGAAACAGCAAAAAGACAAAAAAAAAATTAAGAGAGAGAGAAGAGACAAATCCCCCATGCAGAGGAATTCCACATAAATTATGTAGATACTCCCCCTTAATGGAGAGGAACTTATATGCAGTGAGGGCTGCATATAATGACTTTCTTCCAAAGAATAGAATATGAAAATAAGGAGAAAAGGTTAACAGTGGAAAAACCTGACAAACATTACTCTGCCTGGTGACCAAGGTCAATATCAATGGTCATAAATCATGTAGATTGTATGTGCCCTTGATATGATGTTATAAAAATGACATGCTTTACCTCTGTGAACTTCATCCCTAAAACCCATAACCCCAGTGAAATCAAGAGAAAACATCCAATTGCAATAGAGGGTCATCCTATAATATATTCAATGAGTACACCCCCAAACTGTCAAGGTCATCAAACACAAGGAGAGTCTGAGAAAATATCAAAGCCAAGAGGAGGCTAAGGAGACATGACCCCAGAACAGAAAGGGGGCAACAAATAAAAGCTAAGGAAATCTGAATAAATCATGGGTTTTGGCTAATAATAATCAGTGTTGGTTCATTAATTGCAACAAATAGATGATGAGTAGGTTAGATATTAACAATAGGGCAAACTGTGTGTGGGGCTCGGGGTGGGAGGAGGATGTGTGAGAACTCTATTCTATCTGCTTAATCTTTCTGTTAACCTAATACTTTTCATAAAAACAATCCATTAATTAAGATGTTGATATTCTGATTAACACATTGATGCAAACGTTAATATTGTAGGAGAAAATGTCCCCATCAAAAGGTAGAAAGGAGAGACCCCAGCCATGATGACTAAACAAAGTCCAGCCAACTGCCCCTCCCCCGCACATCTGCTTCTGTAAAGTTGCTTCTGCAATTACAACCCTGACTGTTCTCACTCTGGTCCGACCAGCTAAGCATGGACCCAGAAAAGTTAGCCCATAAAAGTCTTGTGAAACCCTTCTTCTGGGCTCAGACTCCGGAGAGTGAACTCCTCTGAGCCCACCAACCTGAGTTCTCCAACTCTCCGAGTGCTCACTTGGTTTCTTGCCGGGTAAAACAGCTGATACACTGCAGCCACAGAGCTGCTGGAGCTGGTACACTATAGCCACAGGGCTGTCACTAGAGCTGATACACTGTGGCCACAGGGCTGCTGGGCAACTTCCATAACAATATAAGATTTATTTGGGAACCAACATAACTAATAATCAGAATACAGACCTTGGTAATGACCACTAAAACACAGTGCCAAGAAGATCCTTTCTGAAGGAATTTAGCATCCTTCCTCATTTATTATGAAAAGTATATACTACAATTCTCCATGAGACCAATTCTTTTCCCTTTTTTTTTTCTTTTTAGGACCACATCCACAGCACATGGAAGTTCATAGGCTAGGGACCTAATCAGAGCTACAGCTGCCAGCCTATGCCACAGCCACAGCCAGGCCAGATCTAAGCTGTGTCTGTGACCTACACCACAGCTCATGGCAATTCTGGATCCTTAACCCACAGAGTGAGGCCAGGGATCAAACCTGCAACCTCATGGTTAGTCAGATTCGTTCATGGAATCAATTGTAATCAGAATATAAACTGCTTTTGTCTCCTCCATAGTCTTGCAAACTTGTCCAGGAACTACCCTAACACATCCTTCCCATTCACAGCTAATCTTTGAAGATTTCTCTAGATTCACTGTCTCCTTATCTTCCATACATTCTTTAATCCAGTCATCTGGCTTCTGCCCCATTGCTCTTCCAAGCTCAATAATGATCTACTAAACCTAACGGCACTCACCCATTATCTCGCTTTACTTTTTGGAATTATCTGATACATTATCTATTCTTTTCCTTTTGAAACACTTTCTTTCTTTGTGTTCAACATATTTCACTTTCTTGGTTTTCTTCCAATCTCTCTCGAATCTTCTTGGGGTGGGTGTGCACATGCGCATAAATGCATTCTTCCTCTGTGTGTATGTGTGTCTGTTTCATCCCCATTCTGTCCTTAAATGGTATTGTCCTTTAAATTCAGTTAAACTAATTCTTTTCACTCTCTATTACTCTCGTTATGTAATTATCTTAACTGTCATGGCTTTGGTAACTATTATAAAATTGATGTATACCAAGTATCGATCTCCTATCCAGGGTTCTTTCCTAGCCTGGGGAAAACACTATCCTACTTACACTGGTGTTCCCATTTTGCTGCTCCCAGAATAATTTATCATCTCCTTTTCCCCCCAAACTCATTATCCTCCTATGTTCTCTATCTCAGTATATAGAATCATCACGGTCTACTCAAAACAATACGATAGTTATTATAGTCAACTTTATCCTCACTTCCAAAATTAAATCAATCTTTAATTTTTCTCAGCATACCTCCTAAACATTTCTCAAATCCATCAACTTCTATCCATCCCAGAACCAGCATCCTTGTTCAAGCCATCATCACCTCTTACCTCAATTCCTACAATAGCTTCACAACTCATCTCCACATCTCCAGGCTTTACCCCCAGAATCCATCCTCTGCTCTTTCTCATCATTCCCTATGTGCTGTTGGCTTGAGCCCTAAATGATTTAATTTTGCTAAAGAGTCCTTCACATTCAGGACCCTGCTTAGCACCCCAGTCTATTTTCCACTTTTCTTTCTTCTTCCCAACTTCCACCTCACACTTCACTAAACTGCTTTCAGTTCCTCAAACATCTATGCTGCTTACTCTGCCTTATGTCATTACTCTTCTTCATCTCATTTTCACTAATTCTAACTTCAGGGTTAGTCCCAAATAGTTCTTTCAAGAATCCATCTCTGAATCCTCAAATCCCCTGATAGTTGCACCTCTTATATTTTGCCACAGAGCCTTTTACTTCTGCTCTCAAAATCCTTAACAGACACCCACACCCACACCCACACACAGTATTTCAATTTCCTGACTACGTATCTATACTGCTAATTAAATTCCAAACTCTCTGAAGGTAATGAAAAAATCTATATTATTTATTATTCTCACCTCAGGAATATCTAGGACAATGACTGACATTCAGAAAATGTTTGATACATGGATTGATTAATTGATGTAAATTTGGATGGACAGTTGAAGTAACTCAGAAAAAAAAAATGAAAGGCAGAAAATCTGTTTAAACTTAAACTTTAAAAAACAAAGCAAAAACAAAACAAAAAACCCTCTATAGACTGGGTTACTGCTTGCCTAGTTCTTTTGAATCTAATACATTTTCTCAGAAATAGCCTTGGTTTCTGTGTGTATGGAAAATTCATAAAGAATACCCACTGTATCCCAGGTTTAAAGTGAGGATTTTCCAAGAGAGTATTATTGCTTTAGGTTGCAACAGTCATGTTAATCACCTAATACCATGTTTGAACTACTCATGAATGGACAAGGCTAAAATTCCAAGACATCAAAGGACTCAAGTTTGATAATAATAGCTTGAAAGCAATCAGAATGGTTAAGGAAAGAAGTGTCAGAAACTGAAGGATAACAGTTGGAATGAACCAGTACATATCTTGGGGCTATGACCGCAAATTCAGTATGGGGTATAAAAACAGTTAGGGAAGCCAGAATGAACCCCTGGCTCAGATAGCTTTAGAAATGACAATTAGACTGTCCAGGAAGATTTCAAAGCTTTAAGGAATAGACTTAGAGTCAATTAGGAAAGTCAAGTATTAGTAGTTGCAAAATACATAGAATAATAGGGGCAAGATCAAAGATTTACTGTCATGCTTATGTGCAGGAAAGGATTGAGAAACAAAAATATGGAGTGAAAAACTTGGGGAGTCAGAGATATAGAAGGTATTTTCTCCAAATCAGCTTTTTTCATTCAAAATCATCAATAGCTAAATAATTTCAAAATGCTTTCTTTTGACTTTTTTTTTTTGGTTATACTTAAATGTAAATAAAAATCTTACATAAAAACCACTGAAGCAGAACAATAACAGGTAGTTAGTGTAGAAGCATGCACTTCAATGCATTCTTTCATATGGCTACTGATTAAACATTTGTGGTTTAAGGGCTCCAGAAAGTAATATCCCCACAGGCCTTGTTTACTATACAGAGTGTACCTATACCCACAGGGCCTTAATCTCTAACCCACTCCTCAACTGATAGAAAAGGAATGAGAGGAATGGTGACTCAGTCAAAGGGAAGAGAAGGACAAAGAAACGATAAAACTTACAGCACAATTCCACCCTAAAATTCCTATTGGACAAGGACTGATATAGGTAACTGGGCAAGGCCAATGGGAGAAAGCCACATCTTTCTGGACCCCACATTGGTACCACCCTATCTTTAAGGAATTAAAAACCCCTATAGGACAATAGAGTGCAGGGGCTCGTCTCCCCTATCCTAGCAGCCCTGGGAGCTATTTACATTCCTGTAATAAAGACTTTGCTTTCTTGATGCCTGTGTGTTCACAAAGTTCATTCTTCGGCTGTGTGAACAAGAACCTGGATTCCGGGAACATCTTTAGGGCATCACTACTACCAAATATTTTACCTTTAAAAGGTATAATCATATTATCTTATGTTTCAAATAAATAAGCACTGAAATAAAATTCATTAAAAAAATAAATAAAATAAATAAAGAGGCACTAAAATGATGTCAATGATTAAAATCAATGTTAACACTGGTAAAATAGTTTCCTTTCACTTCTGCTCTAAAGCCTACGCTACTCACCACTGTGTTTTGTTTTGTTTTGTTTTTTGTAAATGAAGACTATCAAAGAGAAAATGGTTGTTATTTTATCAGTTTTGAAATTCTACCAGTTCATCTTCCTACACTGATGTTATATGCACATAGATTATTCACAAAATAGTTGGATTAGGAAACAACTATGCATTATTTTTTTTTCCAAATGTTTTAGATAATATAGCTTTAAAAATCCAAATCACCAGGTTGTTGCAAATCTTCCACTTGATCTTCTCAGTATAGATTTGATCTACCATGTGTTCAACATTATTGAAAACCTCTTGAGTCCACAAGTGTGGTGCCACTTTTTTTATCTCCTGTGTGTTGTTTATATTAATAAGCAAAGTAAATTTTCTACGTACTTGTTTGGTAAATAAGTAAACCAGAAGTAAAAGAAATAAGTACCTTAATCCTTGATTCACTTTGTGTCAGGTATTATGCTCAGATGAAAAGAATGGATTAGAACATACTTGACCACATATCTTTACCAATAATATCAAGGTACTGAACTATTAATTTCTGAAAGGTGTGAGGTAACTTGGTACATCTTTTTTTTTTAATTCTTTCATTGATTTACTTCTATGAGATCCACATTTTCTCATTATCTCTCTTCCTGCAGCCATTTGTGCATATAATTGCTTTTAAACCATAAAGCTATTGTTACAAATAGTATTCTCTTTGATGAAGAAGGCTGTATTTGACAGATTAATGATACTAAATTATTTAATAACCCCATCTTCAAATAAATTATAAAAGATGCAATTCTTTTGTTTATTTTTAGTCCTCGGACTTTTGTATAGGCCATTAATATATAGGAAGGAATTAGAGCAAATTCATTTTTGCCTCAGGAGCTAAAGTTGAGTTGTTCTCCCAGTGTTGAATGTTTATTTGAATTTCCATGCAGAGTCAAGGGCCAATTACATTAAAACAATCTAGGCATCTTTAAAATCTAAAGGCCCATTCACTAAGTAAACTGCACTCCAACATTCATGGAAATTATGATTTCATACAAGTCTGTAGTAACTTGTTCCCTTGCCTAAGGTGCCCAATAAACTAAACAACACAGATAGAAATTTTATGGGGAAAATTACATTAAGTAGCCATAGGTGGAAACATCCAACTTCTCAGCTGGTTTCTCTTAAATAAAGAACATTAAGTATCATGAAATAAAATTTATAATTATGTTTACGCCCCGCCAGACTAATTTTATAAAACAGGCCTACCTGTTCATTTAAATTTATAACAAATGAGCATTCACTTCAGTGTTTTATGTTTACTCTTTTAACTCTTATACTTAAAATCTTGGGCATTTTTCTATAATTTGTTTAACTGAATATTCTCTGAGGGTGGCTTTTATGTGTGTGTATACTTGTTTGATTTTGTTTTTACTCAATCCAAATATACTTCATCTAACTTCCTTTCCATATTTCCATTTACTTTGTAAAAATAACATAAAGCATGTGTATAAAGTTGAATGGAACTGACTGTGGGAATACTTGAAATTTTAGTGGGAAATTTACCTTGGTTTTTTAAAATTTTGTAGACAAGTTTTAGAAACTATTCTTGGACTGTGGATATACCACCTAATTTTTTCAAAAAGACTTACCTATTTAATTATGCTCTGCTCATATCAGTTGTGCCATTCATACTGTCATTTCATACCATAACTCTTAAAATTTCAGCACATAAGAGGTCCCATATTAGGTATATTTATTCCAATCTGGAAACTATGACAAGTTTTTATGATTTTGTTAACAGTCCTACACTAGAAAAACACTTGAGTCCTACGCTAGTTTTCCTTAAGGTTTCACAGGGTGGTGGCTGATGCTCCTCATTTAAGTATGAATGTTCAAAACTGTAACTTTTCCTTATGGCACCCTTGGTCAAAAATTTTAAAACCATTATTTTAAAGGATGCATTTTCTCAATAACATTTAGAGAAATGAGTGCCTTGGGTAAACTTTACGACTGATTCATCATTATTTATTTTTAATACATTTTGTTTAATGTTTTACACGAGCTTCAGCTCAGGCCTGAAGTGAAAGTCCCCATGGCTGCTTGTCTCTGCCTGTGGTGTACAATATGTCCTTCCTTGTTGCTTATTTTATACATAATAATTGTATCCCTTAATCCCCTATCCCTATATTGCCCCTCCCTTTCCCCTTTTTCCACTGGTAACAGTATCTGTGAATTTGTTTCTATTTTTATTGTTATATTTGCTCATTTGTTATTATTAAGTGAAAAAAAGGAGCAAAAGATTATTATATATTATGCTATGGGATATTTTTTTCTGTGAAAGAAAAGAAAGAAACATCCTGATTTTTTTTTAAAAAATACCAATTCGTGGAATAAAAGGTATACAAAGGGCTTATAACTTTCATATGATATGATTTAATATCAGCAAAATTTTGAAAAATGGTTATACAAATTTTAGTAGGATTTTTTGATAGTTAAGGGGTTTAGGTAAGAAAGGAAAACTAAGCTAAAATCAAAGTTAGTCATGATGCAAATGAGCCTATCTATGAAACAGAAACAGGCTCACAGACATAGAGAACAAACTTCTGGTCGCCAAGGGGCAGGGGGTTCTAGGAGGGATCGAGTGGGGTGTTAAGGTTAGTGATGTAAGCTATTACACATGGAGGGGAAAACAACAAGATCCTACTATATGGCACAGAAAACTATATTCAATGTCCTATGATAAACCCTAATGGAAAACATTTTCTTCAAGTGTGCATGTATGTATAACTGAATCACTTTGCTGTACATCAGAAATTAACACAACATTGTAAATCAACCACACTTCAATTAAAGAAAAAAAAACCTCTGAACAATAAGAAAGGAACAACCCAATTAAAAATGGGCAAAAAATCAGGAAGCTCATCAAATATGATGTACAGATGGCAAATAAGAATATGAAAAGATATTCAACTTCATTTCTCATTAGGGGATTGCCAATTAAGACAATGAGATACCACTACACACCTATTACAACTGTTAAAATCCAGAACACTGACAGCACTAAATACTGACAAGGATGTGAAGCAAGAGAAGCTCTTATTCATTGCTGGTAGGAATACAAAATGGTACAGCTACTCTGGAAGACAGTTTGGCAGTCTCACGAAACTAAGTTTACTCTATTATATGATCTAGCAATTGCACTCTTTGATATTGCCCAAATGAGTTGAGACGTTTTGTCCACACAAAAACCTGCACGTAATGTTTATATCAGCTTTACTCATAATTGCCAAAACTTGGAGGCAATCAAATGTTTTTCAATAGCTGACTGGATAAATAAACTGGTATATCCATAAAACAGTACATTACTCAGTGCTAAAAAGAAATGAGCTATCAAGCCTCATCTGAAAAGGCTACATGCCATACAATTTCAGCTAGGACACATTCTGGAAAAGGTAAAACTATGGAGACAGTAAACAGATCAGTGGTTACGAGGGGCTGGGGGAGGGCCAGATGAAGAGGTGGAACACAGAGGGTTTTCAGGACAGTGAAACTATGCTGTGTGATACTGTTATGGTGGATAGACGCCATTATTCATTCGTTAAAATCTATAGACAATCAATACAAATTACACATCCAAATGGAGACTGTGAACTTTGTTGATAATTACGAATCTATTTGGTTCAAGGATTCTAACGAATGGATCACACTAATCCAGAATGTTAATGGTAGAGGACACTTGGGGTCTGGGGGGGGAGGAGATATGTGGGGATTCTCTATACCTTCTGCTTAATTTTGCTGTAAACCTAAAACTGTTCTCAAACATAATATCTATGGTTAAAATTCCATGCCCCAAAAAAATGTTTAAAAAAATAAAGTTAGTCATGAAATTGCATGCGAGAAGGAATGTACATTTAGTCTGCAGGTTCTAAGTACCTCATTTTCCCTTTCAGTTCCTTATGAACACTATATCTGAGGGGTCTATTGCTGTCTAAGGATTTTGCCATAACTAAAAAACTTCAAAATATTACTTTAAATTAGATGACTATGTTATTCTTTGGATCCGACCAATATTTTGAGAAAAGCGTATTACAAAGTTGAATTATATCTTTAAGCCTCAGATGAAAAATGATAAATTCAAATTTCAGCAAGTGGCATTTTTTTTTGACACCTCCAAAATATATGATGAATTTTCTATACTCTCTCTCTAAATAAGACTAAGTTTACTTTTATTCTATTTATGTATGAAAGTACACATTATGGATGTTTGTATATGTTTTTGGTAACAGCAAGGTCACATTTCCTTGTTGCTCTTTTTATTGTCTTTTTGCCTGTCTCACAAATATATCTGAGGTCAGAAAAATAGTTCCCTTTTCTACCCTGCCCCAAGCCCCAAGCCCCAAGTTTATCTGTTTTTCTGATGCCTCTATTTCTGTTAAGACATCAGTCTTAGTTTACTAGGGTTGATAGGGTGACTTATACACTAGAAATTCATTTTCTCATAGTTCTGGAGGCTGGACATCCAGGACCAAAGTGCAGGCCAGGTTGCTCTCCTATGAGGCCTCCCTCCTTGGCTTGCAGACGCCTGCCCTCTTGCTGCCTCTTCACAGAGTTCCCTCTGTGCTCACACACCCTGGTCCCTCTTTGTGCTCTAAATTTCCTCTTCTTTTAGGACACCAGTTGGATTGGATTAGGGCTCACCCTAATGATCTCAGTTTAATGTAATGACCTTTGTAAAGGCTCTATCTCCAAATGCAGTCACATTCTGAGATACTGGGGATTAAGACCTCAACATATGAATTTCCGGAAAAAAAATCCAGCCTATATCCACCCAACATGCTAATCACCCAATACTCAAATTCTTTCTGACTCCTTTCTCTTCTGCTTTCCATTTAAATATATGCATATAACTTGTACTTATTAGCATTTTTCCCTACTCTCTATATCTACTCAGATGGAGATTTCTTATCCAGACTCTTACTATAGGATGCTAACGAACCCTCCAACACTCTCTTACACATTTGCTGCTAGATCTGTCTTTCTAAAACTTAGCAGTAATATTGCTATATCAACTCAAAAGCCTATGAGAACTTGGAGTTCCCATCATGGCTCAGTGGTTAACAAATCCGACTAGGAACCATGAGGCTGTGGGTTCAATCCCTGGCCTTGCTCAGCGGGTGACGATCCAGCGTTGCAGTGAGCTGTGGTGTAGTGTAGGTTGCAGACGTGGCTCGGATCCCCAGTTTCTGTGGCTCTGGCACAGGCCGACAGCTATGGCTCAAATTCGACCCCTAGCCTGGGAACCTCCATATGCCACAAGAGGGGCCCAAGAAATGGCAAAAAGACAAAAAAAAAAAAGCCTATGAGGACTCTTAAACTATTCCTTAAGAATTGCTAATAACTTAGACTGCTTTTTAAAGATGTCCTTAAATTTTCATTTAAGTCCTTTCCTGGTCTCTTTCCAAAGAAATCTCCAGCATAATGTCCTATGACTCTCTGTGGAATCTTTAGTCTCTAAAACAGTGTATTTTACATTGTGAGCAAAAACTATTGGTGAATCATAAAACTAATTTTAACCAGCATTTGAGAAACCAAAGAACAGAATGGAATGGAATGGAATAGAATGGAGTGGAATGGAATGAAATGGAATATAACAGAATAATGCTAAAAATGGTATCTAAACATTCATACATATTGTAAAGTTTTAATTCAGATTCTTATTTTTCTTTCCTATCAAGCTATTCCTTGAGACTTTCCTGAGCTTTTTTTTAATGCCTTCCTTTGAATATTTTCAAGATGGTACTATTACTTTATAGGTAATTAGATTGTACAACATATGAATATAAATTACACTGATCTCCCCAAGCAATAATTGAATTTCATGCACACAGGTACCTGCTTTCTGAAATCTTTCCTCTGACTACTGACTGGCAGGTGGGTTCAGAACCTACAAGTGTGCCACATGGCAACTGTGCACAGCAGCATGACAGCAGTAAAAGCATTAAGAACACCATATTTCTCAGCATTTATTAGATTTCAAAACCTCCTAAGCACCCATCACTGGGCAATTTTTAATTTAACACTGAATGAACCTGAGCTATTAGTCATGTACAAGTGTTGCTGCAGGTACTTAAAGAGATTTGTGTTGGTTAATCATCAACAGAACCAGAGGGCTACAAACCAAGGACAAAATGAAGACTTAGGAGTGAAAGCCTCTCTGAATACTGGGAACAGAAGAGAAGTCTGAGTATCATGGCAAATAGTGGGTTGAGAGGCCCTTCTTTGGTGGGATAAGGTAGGAACATAATAAAACATCAGGTCCAGAGAAAGGAGAGTCATGGAGAACAGCAAGATATGTGTGGAATGTTTTATTCTTTCAAAGGAAAGAAAATTAAATCAATGCCATATAATTAAATCTAATGTAGGATTCCTGTTGTGGTGCAGTAGAAACGAATCCAACTAGTATCCATGAGGATGCGACTTCAATCCCGAGCCTCGCTCAGTGGGTTAAGGATCTCGAGTTGCTGTGAGCTGTGGTGTAGGTCACAGGCTCAGCTCAGATCCCAAGTTGCTGTGGCTGTGGTATGGGCTGGCAGCTGTAGCTCCTATTCGACCCCTAGCTTGGGGACTTCCATATGCTACAGGTATGGCAAAAAGCAAAAAAAAAAAAAAAAAAAATCTCATTTATAATGACTGTATCTATCCAATGATGTTATGAAGTGGCCTATGACTGTCCCAGAAATAAAGTAGACTGAACTGGGTCATTTCTTTCCTGGCAGTCCTTGCTCTGTGCACATTTTAAGTGACACCAAAAGGGATTACCAAGGCAGAGAGGAGTTCGACTCATACAAATCAAAACAGGGGCATATGAGTGAAGACTTTTTTTTCTTTTTAAAAATACATAGAAACATTGGATGAGGAGTTAAATCTAGATCAAGCCACCCACAGATTGTCATTTAGACTTTGGTGGAACTGAAAGTGTTAGCCAGACAAGATTTGTACTTGAAAGAAAACATGCAGCGCAGAAGGTTATAAAAAGGATATACTTCTAATTACAGAAATATATATATATTATATTGTTTTCATTATTGTCAACACAAATAAAAGAGACTTATGCTTAAACATTTATTATTTTTCTTTATTTTAAACATGTCTCCAAGATTTTGCTTTCAGTTTCCACTGTGGATCAGTGGTTCTCAAATGCCTAAGAATCACCTACAGAGCTTGTCAAAAATGCATACTCCAATGCCATACTCCATAAAATTCTGAATAAAAGGTCTAGGATGGGACTCTGGAATCTACTTTTTATTTTTATAGGTTTTTGGTGTGGTGATCTTTTTACAGATAATAGAGCTGTAGCCTCTCTTATTTCTGGTGTCTGTCCCCTTTGTGGCTGAAGTTGGTACGGGGTGGCGGGGGGCTGCTTGCTGTAGACTTCCTGTTGGGAGGGACTGATGCCTGCCCACTGGTAGGTAGAGTTGATTCTTATCCTCTGGTGGATGGGGCTTTGTCTCTGGATGGGATTAGAGGTGGGGCTGTGTGCCAAGGGGGTCCTTAGGCAGCCTGTTTACTGACGGGTGGGGCTGTGATCCCACCTGGATTGTTGTTTGCCCTGGGGCTTCTCAGCACTGATGGGTGGGGCAGGATTTTCCAAAATTGGCCACCTCCAGAGAAAGGCACACTGCTGAATATTCCTGGGAGCTTTGCTTCCAATGTCCTTCCCTCACAACAAGCCACATTCACCCCTGTTTTCCCAGGAGGTCCTCCAAGAACTGCAGTCAGGTTTGACCCAGATTCCTATGGAGACCTGGCTCTGCCCTGGGACCCAGTGCACGTGAAAGTCTTTGTGCGCCTTTCTAAGAATGGGGTCTCCATTTCCCCCAGTCCTGTGGAGCTCCTGCGCACAAGCCCCACTGGCCTTCAATGCCAGATGCTCCAGGGGCTCTTTCTCCCAGTGACAGATCCCCACACGTGGGAGTTTGATGTGGAGTTTAGAACTCTCACTCTTGTAGGTGAGTCTCTGTGAACTTTCCAGTCTGTGGGGCTTCCCACCAGGGAGGTATGGGTTTGCTCATATCGCGTAATCATCCCTCCTACCTCTTGATGTGGCCTCCTCTTTGTCTTCTGGAGTAGGATATCTTTTTTAAGGTTTCCAGTCCATTTGGTTGAAGATTGCTCAGCCTTTAGTTGTGAATTTTGTTGTTTTTAGGAGAGCAGTTGAGCTCCAGTCCTTCTATTCCACCATCTTAATCCCACCTCTGGAATCTACTTTTTAAAACCTCCTCTCTTGCCCTGCCTGGATGTTCCTATCACTAACAAAGGATTTTACATAAAGGTGGTTTACAGACCATATTTTCAGAAATTTCACAGTAGATGCTGCTTAATTCCATCTCTTATGTGCCTTTCTTAGTCACATAACAAATTTAAGATATTTGCCATACCTGGGTGCACTCCACCCAGAGAGGAAGAACATTTGCTACCTAAAGCTGTGACTTAAAAGGCAGGCAAATTTCCTCTGTGGCTAAGCATAATTCTCTCCCTGGCCAGTCAATTCTTTTGTTATTTAGCCTGATTATTCCCTAGTAAGAATTATTAAAGAGCTATGCCAAAATATTGGATATGATCTGCAGAAGGTCACAACTTACTTGCCTTCATCAATTTAGAACTGTTTTCTAATACTTACACAGTAGTGATGCCTCACTATGTTATCTAGTATATTCTTCAAACCATCTGCATTAAAATCACTTGGGAGAACTGCTGAAACGGAAAATTTGGGGTTCCTATTTAGACCTACTCAATCGAAAACTCCAGGTCATGACATATCTTAAGAATTTTTAACAAAACGCTAGACTTTCTTGTGTACCACTGCCAATCGCCCTCTCTGGAAGATTCAGAAGATAAACACATTGCAATTTTCATTTAGCTGTTCATTCTACAACTTTGGAGCCAATACAGAGCACTGAGATCATAGGAAGTACAATGAAAACGAATAGGGGGAGGGGAAACAAGTTGATCTAAAGGAAATTTTAGAAAAGAAGCCTCAATGTGAGGAGGTTACTGGCAGCAATGGTCTCCTAAATTCAGTTTAGCTGTCACACCCAACTGGGATTTTAATCTTACTTCCTTGAGGTGAAGGAGGGAGTCAGTTTCTGGGAGAATTTCTGCCTCTCATCATAGGTCAATACAGGTAATAAAATCTTCACTGCAGCTGGGGTTATGTAGCTTGGGATGATATAGAAAGGACAGAGATAAATCCATTTTGTACAACTTGAAAGATGTGATTCATCTGATCTTGACTATATACCATGACTGTCATGAATTTAACCAAAAAAAAAATTTAAACACAATATAGAGAAACTAACTCTGAGTAAGGTATATGTCAGTTTAGCAGCACCTCTACATTAGAGCTCTAATCCCCAAAGCCAGGCCCCTGCCCCAGCCTAGGATTAACAAAGTCCGATGCTTTGAAATGTCATCCTTTACATTTTCTGAGTCTCTCTCCTGTGCCTAGGATTGCAGGGCTTTCTCTGAGAGGCACACCTGAGCATAAACTCCTCTGGGGAGCACTTTCTAATCCTCTAACCAGTGCTGGCGGGGGGGGGGGGTGGTAAGAATGTCACAAAGAGCTCTGGGACTTGTCCCAATAGGTCTACCCACACTCCATCCAGGCCTCAGTTCTAGTACAACCTGGTAAGTGGATCACTCTTACGAAGTAGAGTAGTGGGTTTGTTTTGATATTGTTTTCTCCATGGTTGCATGATATTGAAGAGCCAAAATAGTACTGAGACACAGAGGTTGAGTTAGCATCACTCACATGGTCAAGCACAGGAAGAGTTCAGAGTTAACAGCTCATGAGCATCTCCATTCTGGGTATAGGGCAGCCTCTAGTCTAGAGTACCCATGGGTAGCAGGGATGACAGCAGGCATTCTTCGTCCTGTGCACTCTCTGCCACTGTCACCTGGAGCAGCCACCCCAACCTCCCTAAGGCTCCACAACATATACCAGGTAGTCCTCTTGGAATTAGCACTTCATGTCCTCTAAGGACCTTGAGACCATTTTCTCTTTAAGCTGATAGGACACTGATGTCCTCTTTTGATTCTGCTGAATGTAATGATGTCACACTCTCCTGGATTGGTTTTAACCCATGACCTACAAGGAACATACATTCCTTGTACTAGTGGGATCATTCTTATCACCCCAAAGATCCTTGGCTGGTGGCATAGTATGGGAATCAGGGGTGAAGTCAACACTAAAGAAGATCACAGTCTAGAAACACAATGATTATGGACTAAAGAGTTCAAGAAAAGATATGATTGGAAGATATGTTGATCCATGATTACACTATTAAATTCCAAATGGAAAATATAACATGACAAGAAAACACATGACCAGTCTGCATACCTTAAAAAGACTTGAACTTGTGGTCATGACTAACAAAACACAGAACAACTTTTGAGAGAAGCAATGAAGGCTGATATTTATGGGCAGCATAATGAATGATGTACCCCTATTAGTGCCGATGTATTCTACAGTAAGGTAAGTACTCTCAGGAATTTTCTTCAATACAAACAGGTTCCAAAGAGCCATGACGCTGTAAGTAATAACAGTATTGCTATCCTTTTAGCATGGTGGGAGAAATAAAATTAGCCAAAAATGATGCTAATGGTTCCCAGATCAGAACATAAAGAGATGGTGCTTGGACCCTATGACGAACATACACATATACTAATTGGACAATAAACAAGCAAATATCTCCTGCCAAGTCTACTATTTTTTTTCTTCTTACAGCCACACCTGCAGCATATGGAAGTTCCCAGGGTAGAGGTCAAATTGGAGCTGCAGCTGAGGCCTATGCTACAGCCACAGGAACACTGGATCCAAGCTGCATCTGTGACCTACACCACAGCTTGCAACAACGTCAGATCCTTAACCCCCTGAGCAAGGTGAGGGATGGAACCTGCATCCCCACAGAGAAAACTATGTTCTTAACCTGCTGAACTACAGCGGGAACTCCCCAACTCTACCATTTTAAATCATCATCAATAATCACTATTCTTCACATGAGCCCATGAATTTTGTAACATATTTGCAATCAAACTGCTTCTATAGAAAGGTGGCTACGAAAAAATATTTACCTGTGGGATGCCAAGCCCTAGTGGTGACCTTGATTCCCAACTCTGTTCCAGTTGAAGTCTGTCCCTCTGACTCTCTTTCTCTCTGCCTTCTGCTACCTGTTCCTCCACTCTCCTCCAACTTCTATCTTGTAACCAGCACTGGGGCTGGAGCAGCAGACTCCATCTATGGTCTTAGTTAGTGATGTTACCAAACCTGGATATATATTTGTGGTACATAATACATAGAACTCAAGAAATTATGTCCCAATTTAAAAAAAATTAATACCCATGGTTGAAGTTTGGAAACAACACAAGGCAGGAGGATATACATATATTCCTGGTGAAGAAGTTAGTCTTCTCTTTCTGAGAAAGCTAATTAAGGAACAAGCTCACTGCCTTGATATCCAAAGTTTGGAACTAGGTGGTTGGCATAGCATGGACTGAGATACTATTTCTGACGTAATTTAAAGTTATTCTTTTGCTGGGAAAGTATTGAAGTTGCTTGCAGTCGTACCTATGCTGGTGACGACTTGCAATTGTGAGATGCTGAAGGCTTCTAGATACTGAAAGTTGAGGGGGATTTAAAGCCATCATAATTTAGCTTTGGAAAGAAACTTTGTACAGAGGAAATTTAAGATTTGAGATATCATAGAGAAAGGCATCAATTCATGCCATAGAATGTATTTCTTGAAGTCTTGCTTACAATGGTATTTTCTTCTAAGATAAGATAGATAAGTACATAATTTGAGGTAAATAAGTACTACAATAGAGTTTTAATAAGTATTTCTATGTATTTTTTTTTTTCAGAAATACCTGACTGTTGGGCTGGATAGTTTGTTTTCTCTCATTACAATACCCTGTTCTTGAGGAACACAGAACAGCTAAAGTTATTGATTTAGTGAAAGCTATTGATTTGGCAAAGTGCTTTAGAGAAATCAGTTAGTGAAGGTCTGGCCTTTAGATTCAAACTGTTCTTATCAACATGTAAATAAAGAAAAATCTCCTTTATGAGTCCCATGCTTTCTCAGACATAACCTCCAGCTTAATTCCACCACCTAAATTTTGCTTTGACTTCCTTTCTTGTCTCCTCATTTATCAATTCTTATTTTTCTGCTCCCATTAAATTCTAATGTCTGAAGCTAGTAAGAGTAAAAAACAAATGGTGCTCAAGCAATGACCTAGATAACCAATAAGTCAATGTCAGTGATTCCAAAGAAAGCCCTTTATGTTTCTCCTTACAAGAATAAGGTAGCTGAAAAAAAAAAAACAAAAACAGATTTCACAAAATGTGAAGTGGAAAACATATTGTATGCATTTAAAATGAATGATTTGAATATAAAGAAAATCCCTTACTCCCTCAGTTCACTCTTTCTCCACCACAAAGTCATGAAACTTTAGGAGTCAAGAGGGCCATAAGACATGAGAAAGTTTTCAACTCTTCCAAATCATTATCCATATGTGGATTTTAAAAACTATTACTCCTATGAGGTTGTTTTAATTTCTAAGGTTCCATAGGGCATTCTTTGGTCTTATATCCTGTATTCCTCCTTTGTCTGGATGTTATAAAGCAGTACAGAAACTCCATAGTTCATTCTGATGAATACCTTTATTTACTCAGGAATATGATCTTCATCTCAGAAGGACTATATGTAACATTTGATACAAAGGTCACCACTGCTACATTGCTTACAAATTACGATTTTTAATAGCCCTACTGCCTTACTCTTTACCCCCACCATCCATATATGCCTAGCATGAAAAGAAGATCTGTTCTTCTGGCAGGCTGAATATAAAACAGTAGAGTTTTTGTTTAAATGAAAATCATTTTCAGCAAGGCCTCTCAGTGTGGTTCCTAAGTACAGAAATTTAATGGAAGTGGTAATTTGTTACTGCTGTCAAGGTGCTCACCTAGAAATAGGATATCGTCAAATACATTTTCAATTGATCATATCCTATACGAAAATATTTTAGACTAAAATTCCTTGTGCACTGGAGAGTTTGGCCAATTTTCAAATAGGTATTGAGAATCTATAATGTAAGTGAGCAAGATGTGATAGCCATCTAGACGATAAGCTATGACCCCTGATCGTCTCTCTTACAGCACCCTGTGAGACATTACAGTCTCACAAAAAAATAATCATGATAAATTAATGTTTTAAAAGTTGCATCTAGACGGGCCTCTAGTTTTGCACATTCAAAGGCCTGTAGAAGCCAAGTTGACTAGCCAATAGCACACGTTCCGTCCCCTTGATCTGCCAATTTTTCTGGCTTTTGTAAAATGTAAGATCAGATTTCACATGTAAAATCTATCCATTTATAATTGTTGGCCATTACCACAATTTAAAAAAAAAAAAAAAAGACAACATTCTAAGAGCTGATCCAAGAGCATCTGCAGGCCAGGTGCGGCTGGCAAGCCATCAGTCTACAAGCCCTAGTCTAGATGAGTGACTCTAACCTTGTTTGTTACCAGTATCAATTATTTGTGGTTTCTATGTTTAACATCTATCCCCCTATCTGCAGGCCTCCCCCTTCCATTTACTTAATGGGTGTGATGGGCTTTTCATCACTTTGATTCCCAGAAAGTATGCCTCTGAGCCTACAGAAAAGCACTTCTCCAAGCTCATGATCCTGATACAAAGATAAGAAATAAGCCCTGTTAGAAACCCATGTATTCAGAGGGATATAATTTCATGATGATGAAAAACATAAAAAGACACATGATTGAAAGGAAATGCCTCCACAGTATACCTCTGGGTAGTGAGAAGATGGGTAAATTTTTAAACAAATATCTGTGTCTTGGAAGAAAAATATGTATAGTATGTATATATCCATTGAAAGAGTTTTCAGAGTATCCTTCTCCTAGAGGTAAAAGAGTAGCGATGTGTGTGGAGAAAGAAATTAGGAGAAATCATATTTTTTCCAAAACAGACAGACCAGATTGTCAGTGTCCATGTCTTTTCAAGTACAATTTATCTCACTGATTTTATTTTATATATTTATTGTCTTTTTAGGGCTACATATGGAAGTTCCCAGGCTAGGGTTGAATCGGAGCTGCAGCTGCCAGTCTACACCACAGGCACAGTAATGCCAGATCCAAGCTTTATCTGTGACCTACACCATAGCTCAGGGCAATGCCAGATCCTTAACCCACTGAGCAAGGCCAGGGACTGAACCTGCGTCCTCATGGGTACTAGTGAGATTCATTTCCACTGAGACACGATGGGAACTCCTCAACCATTTTTTAGATTTATAAATATTATAAGGGTAAAATCAAATTTTACCAACAAATAAATGCCCATTTCAGTTTTGCTTGTTTGTTTTTTTTTAAGAGGTCACTACACATTAGTCACCAAACCTGTCCCATCCTGGTACCAAAAAAAAGGAAGAGATTGCTCTGAGAATCTACAGGCACATCCCACATGGCTCCACCTTTCATGCTAGTACTATCTGAGTTTTCAAGGCCCCACATATCACCACGTTTACCTCAAGGACCTGTTTTACTTTTATATGCATAGTTCACTTTGCAAGTGAAGAAAAATATGATTTGGCTGCGAATTATCAAAAGAGAGTGGGTTGGAGTTCCCGTCGTGGCGCAGTGGTTAACGAATCCGACTAGGAACCATGAGGTTGCAGGTTCCATCCCTGGCCTTGCTCAGTGGGTTAGCGATCCGGCGTTGCCATGAGCTGTGGTGTAGGTCTCCAACGCGGGTTGGATCCCGCATTGCTGTGGCTCTGGCATAGGCTGCCGGCTACAGCTCCAATTAGCCCCCTAGCCTGGGAACCTCCATAGGCCATTGGTGCGGCCCTAGAAAAGACAAAAAACAAACAAACAAGCAAAAAAGAGAGTGGGTAGAGAATGGGCTGACCCATCTTGTGGAAGCACATATGCATTGGTCGGTCATCAGAGTACCTTCATTCCTCTGAGCTTCATCACAATCATCTGAAGATCAAATGCCCACATCTTTGCAAAAGAATATTAACTTAGTACAACCGACAAGGGCTCAATTTCCAAAATATACAAACATCTCATAGCTCTATGTCAAAAAAAAAACAACCCAATCAAAAAATGGCAGATGACCTAAAGAGATGTTTCTCCAAAGAAGACACACAGATGACCAACAGGCATCTCACAAGATGCTCAATATTGCTAATTACTAGAGAAACACAAATCAAAACCACAATAAAGTATCACCTCACACCAGTCAGAACAGCCATCATCAAAAAAGCCTACAAATAATTAGCTTCAGGAGATGGTGTAGAGAAAAGGAAACCTTCCTACAATATTGGTAGGAAAGTAAATTGGTGCAGCTAATATATCCAGTATCATGGAGGTTCCTTAAAAAACTAAAAATAGAGTTACCATATGATCCAGCAGTTCTACTCCTATGCATTTTTCCAGAAAAGCTTAAAACTCTAATTTGAAAAGATACATGCACCCCAAGGTTCACTGCAGCACTATTTATAATAGCCAAGACAGGAAGCAACCTAAGTGTCCATTAACAGAGTAATGGATTCCATATATGCAATGGAATACTATTCAGCCATAAGAAAGAACAAAATAGGAGTTCCTAGTATGGCTTAGTGGGTTAAGAACCCAAAATAGTGTCAGTGAAGATGCAGGTTCAATACCTTATACCTCCCTAGTGGGTTGAGGAGCCAGTGTTGCCTCAAGCTGTGGCATAGGTCACAGATGTGCCATGGATCTGATGTTGATGTGCCTGTGTCATAGGCCCGCAGCTGCAGCTCTGATGCAGCCCCTAGCCCAGTAACTTCCATATGTCACAGGTGCAGCCATAAAAAAAAAAAAAAAAGAACAAAATGATGCCATCTGCAGCAACATAGATGGACCAAGAGACTGCCATACTAAGTGAAGTCAGTCAGAGAAAGACAAATATATATGATCACTTATATAATGAATCTTTAAAAAATGATATAAATGAACTTATATACAAAATAGAAATAGACCCACAGACATAGAAAACAAACTTAGGGTTATTAAAGGGTAAAGGGAGAGGGATAAATTAGGGGGATGGGGTTAACATATACACACAACTGTATATAAAGTAGATAATCAGCAAAGACCACCTGTATAGCACAGAAAACTCTACTTATTGTTTTTAATAACCAATAAGGGAAAAGAATATGAAAAATATTATATATATGAATGTATAGGTGAATTACTTTGTTGTATACCTGAAACCAATACAACACTGTAAATCAAATATATTTTGATAAAAAGTAATAATTTTTAAAATGTTATCATAGCCATTTAAAAATATTTTTAAATAAATTAAGGCACACAGAGACTTACATTGATAATTAGGTACATAAATTGTACTTATATTGCATTTTCAAGTTTATGCTGTATTTCAACTTGTTTCTTTAAAAAAATTTATCCCTTATCTTTCTTTCAAGATAACACCTTCCTACTTTCCTTTCCCATAACCTATTCTCTTCTACCTTTTCTTTCTCTTCCACTTTTTATTTCTCCATTTTTCTCCATGAAAGCTTCCAAAGGTAGCTGAGTATAAGAAGAAACCCACATTTATTTATTGAAATACACTTCATCATTCATAATCAATGAAAGATAAGGACAAAATTATATACATATATATATTCATATACACACACCTCTTAATATTTAATGCATCACTTAGGAATGGATTTGCTGGAGTTCCTGTTGTGGCTCAACAGAAATGAACCCACCTAGTATCCAAGATGATGCAAGTTTGATCCTTTATTGCCACCAGCTGTGGTATAGGTCACAGACACAGCTCAGATCCTATGTTGCCATGGCTGTGTCATAGGTCAGTGGCTGCAGCTCTGATTCAACTCCTAGCCCAGGAACTTCAATATGCCACAGGTGAAGCCCCCCAAAAAATTTAAAAAAAAAAATGGATTTGCCTACAAGTGACAAAACATCACTTAAATAGCATTTATTTTTCTCAAGTTAAAGAAAGTCCAAAGGTAGGCTTTTTTTAGCATTACATTTAGCTATTCTGAGATGCCATCAGGGATGCAGGCTCTTTTCTTTCTTCTCCTCCATCATTTCAACAGTGTTAATTTTCATCTGCTTATTTAACACCTCAGGGTTACAAATGCTAGCTCATGCTACAACCCCAGACCTCACATTGAGAAAATATGAACAGCAGGATCAGCTGCTTTGTCCTTTCATCAAGAAAGAAAGTTTTTCCAGAAAACCCTGTAACATTCACTTCAATCTCATTGGTTAGATTTTAACCTTTCAAACCATTAGAACTGTGCCACACAGACAAACCTTGCTGCAAAGGAAGTTAGGAAAGAGAATGTATATCTAGATATATTGCGGAATCATACAAAATTTATGTTTTTGTTTTAACAATAAAAGGATATCAAGTAAACAAATAACAGATTTTGCCACAGTGACCTATTTAAAGGGTGGTAGATTTTTCCCTAATGTCATATACATCAACTCAACTAGGCTAATAGAGGGCCCTGTAAGACTCTTAGGAATCTATATGAAGAATAAATTTAAATAATCTCTAATTAACATAATGCTTGTACTTAGTGAAGTGTGTAGTTTTGAAGTGCTTTAGGGCTTTTGAGGAAAATTAATATGTAAACTTTCTCCTTACCAAAATTTTGGCCCCACTGAAATAGTAATGCTCATAAATAAAAGGATTTGGTTTACAAAGGTAAATGTGAGCCCCAACTACTCATATTTTACTAATTCAAAGCCATTAGGGTGTGAACATTCTATTATTACATTGCTTTAAACAAAGCATGATACTTAATTCAGTGTTAAATTCAGATACTGAGGTTGAGTATTTAATAACAGACAAATAATATTACAAAGCTCATTGAAATGACAAATAATTGTATTTCAAATCCTTTATACAGGTCCACCCTGTTTATTTTTTTTTTTTTTCACGTTATTGGGCTTTACAGATAGTGCATTTTTTACAAATTGAGGTTTTGTTGGCAACTCTGCACTGAGCAAGCCTATTGGTAGTATTTCTCCAACAATATTTGCTCACTTCATGTCTCTGTCATATTTTGATAATTCTCACAATATTTCACTCTTTTTCATTATTGTTACATTTGTTCTGGTGATCTATGATCAGTGATTATTTATGTTCCTGTTGTAATTGTTTTGGTGTGCCCCAAACCTCACCCATAAAAGAGAATGAACTTAATCAATAAATGCTGTATGTGCCCACGGACTGGCCATTCCCCAATCTCTCTCCTTTTCCAGGCTCCCTAGTTCCTGAGATACAACAATATTACAAGTAGGCCAATTAATCACCCTACAATGGTTTCTAAGTGTTCAAGTGACAGGAAGAGTGAATACCACTCACTTTCAATCAAGAGCTAGATCTGATTAGGCTTAGTGAGAAGGACAGGTCCAAACCTGAATGAGCTGAAAGCAAGGCCCCCCGCACCAAGCCAAAGGGTAAACGCAAAGGAAAAGTTCTTAAAGGAAATTAGCAGTGTTGCTCTAGTGAACACATGGATGATAAGAAAGCAAAACAGCCTTGTTGCTGATGTGGGAAAGTTTTTGTGGTCTAGACAGATGATTAAACCAGCTACAACATTCCCTTAAGCCAAAGCCTAATCCAGAGTAAGGCCTAATTCTCTTCAATTTTTTGAAGGCTGAGAGAGGTAAGGAAGCTGCAGAAGAAAAGTTTGAAATGCTAGCAGAGGTTGGTTCATGAGGTTGATGGAAAAAAAAAAAAAAAAAAAAGCTGTCTCTGTAACATAAAGATCAAGGTGATGCATCAAGGCCTGATATAGAAGCTGCAGCAAGTTATCCAGAAGATCTAGTTAGTATCATTAATGAAGGTGGCAATACTGAAGAACAGATTTTCAGTGTAGATCAAACAGCCTTATATTGGAAAAAGATGCCATCTAGGATTTTCACAGATATAGAGGAGTAGTCAGTGCCTGGCTCTAAGCCTTCAAAGGACAGGCTGACTCTCTTGTTATGGGCTAATGCAGCTGGTAACTTTTAAGTTGAAGCCAGAGTTCATTTACAATCATGACAATACTAAAGCTCTTAAGAATAATGCTAAATCTACTCTGTCTGTGCTCTATTAATGGAACAATAAAGCCTGTATGACAGCACATCTGTTTATAATATGGTTTACTGAATATTTTAAGCTGAATATTAAGACCTACTGGCCAGGAAACAGATTCCTTTCAAAATATAACTGTTCGTTGACAACACACCTGGTCACTCAAGAGCTCTGATGGAGATTTGCAATGAGGTTCATGCTGTTTTCCTACCTGCTAACACAACATGTATTCTGTAGCCCATGGATCAAGGAGTAATTTCGACTTTCAAGTCTTATTATTTAAGAAATGCATTTCACAAGACTGTAGCTGCTATAGGGAGTGATTCAACTATAACAGAAAAAATTAAAATCATGTTAAAAAAGAAATTGGAATGGCATTGTAAATGAGCTATACTTTAATAAAAAATTTTAAAAATTAAAAAAAAAGAGAATGATTTCTTTAATGAATCTAGGCAAAGTAAATTAAAAACCTTCCAGAAATGAGAAAGGACTCACCATTCCAGATGCCATTAAGGACATTGAGAAGAGGTCAAAATATCAACATTTACAGGAGTCTGGAAGAGGTTGAGTCCAATTCTTATGGATGTCTTTGAGGGGTTCAAGATTTCAGTGGAGGAAGTAACTGCAGATGTGATGGAAACAGCAAGAGGGGAGTTCCCGTCGTGGCGCAGTGGTTAACGAATCCGACTAGGAACCATGAGGTTTCAGGTTCGATCCCTGGCCTTGCTCAGTGGGTTGAGGATCTGGCGTTGCCGTGAGCTGTGGTGTAGGTTGCAGACACGGCTCGGATCCCACGTTGCTGTGGCTCTGGCGTAGGCCGGTGGCTACAGCTCCGATTGGACCCCTAGCCTGGGAACCTCCATATGCTGCAGGAGCGGCCCAAGAAATAGCAAAAAGACAAAAAAAAAAAAAGAAAGAAAAAGAAACAGCAAGAGAATGAGAAAAGTGGAGCCCAAAGACATGACTGAATTGCTGCAACCGCATGATTAAACTTTAATGGATGAGGAGTTGCTGTTTACGGATGAGTAAAGAAAGTGGTTTCTTAAGATGGATCTACCCCTGGTGAAGATGCTGTGAAGACTGTTGAAATGACAATAAATGACTTAGACTATTACTGGAACTTGGTTGGGAAAGCAGCACAGGATTTGAAAGAATGATTCTAATTTTGGAAGTTCCATTATGGGTAAAATGCTATCAAACAGCATTCACAAAGGGAAGAACAAGCAGTGTGGCAAATTTCACTGTCTTATTTTAAGAAACTATCACAGGAGTTCCCATCATGGCTCAGTGGTTAACGAATCCGACTAGGAACCATGAGGTTGCGGGTTCAATCTCTGGCCTTGCTCAGTGGGTTAAAGGATCCGGCGTTGCCGTGAGCTGTGGTGTAGGTCTCGGATGCGGCTCGGATCCTGCACTGCGGTGGCTCTGGCGTAGGCCGATGGCTGCAGCTCCGATTCAGCCCCTAGCCTGGGAACCTCCATATGCCATAGGAGGGGCCCAAGAAAATGGCAAAAAGAAAGAAAGAAAGAAAGAAAGAAAGAGAGAGAGAGAGAGAGAGAGAGAGAGAGAGAGAGAGAAAGGAAGGAAGGAAGGAAGGAAGGAAGGAAGGAAGGAAGGAAGGAAGGAAGGAAGGAAGGAAAGAAAGAAAGAAAGAAAGAAAGAAAGAAAGAAAGAAAGAAAGAAAGAAAGAAAGAAAGAAAGAAAGAAAGAAAGAAAGAAAGAAAGAAAGAAACTACCACAGCCATCCCACCCTTCAGCAAACACCACTCTGACCAGTCAGCAGCTATCAACACCCAGACAAGGACCTCCACCAGCAAAAAGATGACAACTAACTGAAGGCTCAGATGATGGTTAGCATTTTTTAGCAATATAGTATTTTTTAATTAAGGTATATACAATATGTTTTTATACATAATGCTATTACAGCTTAATAGACTACAGTAGAGTGGAAACATAACTTTTATATGCACTGGGAAACCTAACCACTTGTGCAACTTTATTGTGATATTCGCTTTACTGCAATGGTCTGGAACCAAATCCACAATATCTCCAAGGTATGCCTTTGTTTTACAGTGTCCTAACAAAGTAATTTTGACTAAATGGAAGTACTCAAAATCTGTGATGCTGCACATAATATTTATAGGCCATAAACAAGTTATAGTAGGGTCTCACATTTCCAGAAAAATAATCATAGCGACTTTAAGTCAGCCAAATTTCCCAATAGCTAAGATGGTAAAATCTTTCTAGGAAGAAATGCTTAACTTATAGGCTCCCACCATTGCTTTCTTTTCTAAATCTTCTGGAATGTATAGATGTCAGGAATCCAAAAGCATCTGAAATATTTTTCCTTTTTTTCAATTATGCTCAATTCTTCTCCTTTTCCTTTCAGGTTTTCTCTGCACTATGCAGATTTCCCTAGCCCGCCAACCTTCCACCACCTCCAAGTCTTCCTATTTTCTCCTTATCTTAACACACTGCCAACTGCCTCCCTTTGAACGTTCCTTGAAGTTTGCTCTGGGTCTCTCAGAAAGACAGAGAATCAAGGGGAAAAGATCTGGTTCCGTGACCCTGAGGCCGGGTGCTGTCCAAAGGCACCTTATAACTTGGAGCTTGGTTGGTGCCTGAAAACATCCTAAATTACTGGCACATCATCTTAAGAGCTTCATGATTTCAGTCTGGTTTTGGGGGGTTTCTTTATTTGCTTGAGAAGAAATTTTCAGCTCTTTGATACTTTTTCTTACTCTCTGTCTTTTTTCTCTTTTCATTCCAGTTATTGTTTTTAGATATTTGATATCAAATGATTTTAATTAATTTATAGTGACAGAGGATTTTCATTTTTAGAACATGGAAAGGCCTCTGGGTAAATACCAAACCCTTTCTCTCTTCCCTGCCACTGACACAAACCTATTCATCCAGCACAAAGCTGCAGTAATAGATTCTGATATGGGCCGCAAGAAGTAAGGGATATTTCCAAATAAAACTCCCTTTTATTATTTTTTAGCCCTCTTTAAAAAGTCCAAGTACGTGTCATTAAACTAATCTCTAAGGTTCCTCTTTTAAATGACTAACAATTATCATTTCAACTGTTAATGGCATAGAATTTAAAAGCAGTTATACGCAAAGAAACTACTTTATTCCTTTGTACCTGATAATGACAAGGTTATAAGCTGCCCTAAATCTATATTCTTTGCTTAGCCATTTGCAATACAGTTTATTGTAGGTATGAAATGCTATTTAATGAAATAGCTTATAATATTAAGAAAGTATTCTGTTCTTGAGAGGTAAAATGATAGCAATTCAGACCTTTACCCAAAAGCATTTGAAAAATAAACTTGGTTGTAGTATACAAATTAATTTCGTAGCTATCTGAACACTTTGCCCCTATGCATCACTCTCCACATTTCTGGTTTATTGAAACAGCCCCAAGGCACAACTTTGCCTTTCTGCGAAGAGATCTTAATTGCAAGATCTAAATATCTGGGATTTAGTTTATTCTCATATGTATTCCCTTGTGTAACACACAGAATTTGCCTATGTTTTGCTAGTTAGGAGGAAGAAAAGGCCACAAAGAAGTAGGTTATCATAACCAAACCAACCGAGGCTGAAGAACAGTAATCATTAATTAAATGGCAGCTCCTGAAACATACCAAATAATTTAACAGAAAAAGGGAGGCAGAGTCAAATGGTTTGAAAGTTAGAATGTATGTGTTTTAAATTCTCCACCCCTCAACCCTGGAACTGAAGAGGGAGATAATCTAGTGCAGACGCTTCACTTTGCAGCAACTGAAATCCAGAGGCAAAATGACCTGCCTATAATCCCAAGTCAGCTCATGGCCTGAATCTAGAGTCTAGCAAGTTTTGTTTTTTCCCAAGACCTCCCCGTCAAGCTGTGGCCTCTGAAATAATGCCCTCTTTTTTTTTTTTTTTTTTTTTTGGTCTTTTTAGGGCCACACCTGCAGCATGTGGAAGTTCCCGGGCTAGAGGTCGAATCAGAGCTACAGCTGCTGGCCTCGGCCACAGCCACAACAACAGCAACACCTGATCCGAGCCGCGTCTGTGACCTACACCACAGCTCACAGCAATGTCGGATCTTTAACCCACTGAGCAAGGCCAGGGATCGAACCTGCATCCTCGTGGAGACTATGTTGGGTTCTTAATCCTCTTAGCCACAACGGGAACTCCCTCTGAGATAATGTCTTAACATTCTTCAGTAGATGCTGCTCAGACTTCATATATTCAGTATGGTTTTGAAACTTGGCTATTTTGCTTCAAGGTGGGAAACTGTCTTTATGGTCACTTTTAATTGAAGGACTGTGTACAGAGATATTAACATGAATAAGTATCCAACGCCAAGGTGTTTCTCAAAACGGGTGTGACAAGTCTTTACAACAAGTAAGAATATTCAAATCAATATTAATGTCTATGTTGGTTTATGACCTGCCAAATGTGAATGCTTTCCTCAAATACACAGGTGAATTGGCTGCTGTTATTTGACAGGACATGTTTTACCTGCAGCAAAATTCAACATTTTATTACCTGTAGCATTATTTGAAAGTGAATCAATATTTTTGCTAAAGCTTCAGGCAATAGATGCTAATCATATGCAACACTGCTGGTAGGATATATAAAATCAGATTCCCATGCTTCTGGCTCCTTTTAAAATGGTAGTAAGATAATAATTATCAGGTAAGATTTACTATCGAATTATGAGGTTTTGGATTAGCTCTTAGGACATGGAAGTTTCAGCAAACATTGATTATACTTCTGATAATATTTTCCACACTTCATGAGATGGTCAATGTCAGGTTAAGTAAAAGAGTGCGAACTCTATTTTGACTCAGAAAGGCAGAAATCATCATGCTAAGTGAAGTTAGTCAGTGAGACACCAATATCATATGCTATCACTTATATGTGGAATCTTAAAAAAGGACATAATGAACTTCTTTGCAGAATGATACTGACTCACAGACTTTGGAAAACTTACGGTTTCCAAATGAGACAGGTTGGGGGGGTGGGCGGGATGTGCTGAGGGTTTGGGATAGAAATGCTATAAAATTCGGTTGCGATGATCGTTGTACAACTATAAATGTAATAAAATTCATTTAAAAATGATGTAAAATCTCTTATCGGAAATAAAACAAAATAAGCAAACACACACACTCTCTCTCGCCCCACGCCCACCTAAGTACCTTGCTATTTTCCTTCCTCTATTCTCCTAAGGAGGAGGAAAAATGCCTAAATGTCTCAGAAATGCTTAAAATTATAATAGTACCAAAAATAACTTATTAATACAGATATTAAACAACAATGTTAAAAAAATACAGAAAAAGATGAAAATGTGACAAAAGAAACCATCCAGGAGACTAAAATCTGGTTTTTGGCTTGACTTAATGAGTGCGAAATTTCCTTGAAAAGGAAACTCATATACTAACACAGAGAGTCAAAATTATTCTGGCATCAGCAGACTTTCAGACCAAGAAAAGAAAGCTTGTGTGTGATTATATTGAAAGAATAGCCATTTGCTTTGAGATGATCATTCACCTGCAGTCACACACTTAGGTATTGTCATTCACAGGAGCAAGAAATTAGAATTATGTTATCTTTTCTAAAATGCATCTTCTGTAACTTAAATATTATAGAATAGTTGACTGTAGCATGCCTCTAAGGACTTAAAAACTGTATCATTTCCCTGATTATGTGTTTTAACTTGACTCTTACAAATAGTAAGAAATTACGATCACATTTGATAAAGATGACAAAGAAAGCTAAAATGCTGACGTGAAAGATTAATCCTTTAATCACGTTCTTCTATTTCCTGTATTTTTAAAATGTTAATATACATGTTGGATCTATCATATATCATCCAGACTCAATCAACAATTCACCTCTTTATTAATAATAAACTTTATTAATAATAAACTAAAGCAATTATTACTATAATGGTAGATTTACATCTTAGATCTAACTCCTAAACCAAACTTTAATATGAAACCAAGCACCAGAATAAACAGCATTAGCTTTTCCTTGCTCATATACCAAAGTTGGCTTTAAAATATGTCAATTTGGAGTTCCCTGGTGGCCTAGTGGTTAAGGATCCAGCGTTATGATGGCTGTGGCTAGGGTTTGATTCCTGACCTGGGAACTTCTATATGCAGAAAAACAGAAAAAAAAAAAAAAAAGTCAGTTTACCACAGTAACCCATGAACTGACATGCCTTATAAATATGCCTTGTTAACTGATTAATGAAATGCATATAATTGCAAATTTTAAATTAGATTGAGGCAGATAGATAAACCAATCTACTTGAAACATATTTCCTATTGCTTTAAACTTGGCCTTATTTGGGGCCTAGATAATAATAAGTTTTCAGGTAATTTGGAGTGATTTTCTGCCCTGAGCACTGATCACGCTCTCAATCAGCTTTAGTGACTGAAAGGAGCATTGTTCTCCACTCCTGCCCTTGACACATTAACTCAATATTGATTTTTTTTACCCATTTTTCTAGAAGGCTGCCATCAGCAGGTGATCACTTCAGGAAGAAAACCGGTGTCTTCACTCCCATTCTTTTGATTTTCCCAGACTCCTAACAATGACGGCTGGTGATCGTATGAGGACTACAAACCCTAGGGATGTTAGTGGGATTTCGTCAATGCTCTTCTCTCTTGGACCTATTTTCTTAATAATTCCCTTGAGATCTTGGCCCTCATCCATTTATTAAGCAAAAGATGTAATAAACGCTGACTACACGAAGCCAGGACATGATGTTTTGGAGGGGAGCATGTTCTACATGGGAGGCAGATAAACATGTGATTTAGTTGAATGAAATGTAAAGAGTACTGAACTGGTGGTTTGAACAAAAGCAGTAGAGATGACTTGAGTGGGAAAGAGAACACATTTGAATTCTGTTTAAAAATTGAAATTTTGTCAAATTTCTCAGATTGACACAGCATTTCAGGCAAAAGAAAATAACATGGAGCAAATAACTGAGTTTCATTCTTTTTTGTTTGTTTGTTTGTTTTGCCTCGCCTGGGTCATGCAGAAGTTCGTGGACCAGGGATCGAACCTGTGCTATACCAGTGACAATGCCACATCCTTAACCACCAGGCCACCATTCCCCTTTCTTATAATTTAGGTCAAATTATTATGCCCCTATATCTTTTCTGAAAATTGAGACGAGCCAATTAAAAATCACTCATGGAGATATTTAGAATTCAAAAAGAATGGAAGTCAGGAAAATAAAAGGGAGACACAGCAGATCGTGCAAGATGAAATGGTCCTCTTAGAACAAATCAGGCAGATAAAAAGCATTTTGGCTTTGCAATTGTGCACCTCTATCTACCAGTGGGATTAAGTTCTAAAATTCATTCTAAAGCAAGAGATGGATCTGGTCAGAGTGTGTGGCTATATACTTCTGTGTCTACTGTCAAATTTTTGTGAGATTCTGAGATTTTTCATAAACAGATCTCGTCTCACTTGAGATGTGCCTACCACATATATTTAAGATCATAAAATACTTGTAGAGGAGTTCCATCATGGCACAATGGTTAACGAATCCAACTAGGAACCATGAGGTTGCGGGTTCAATCCCTGGCCTTGCTCAGTGGGTTAAGGATCCAGCGGTGCCGCGAACTATGGTGTAGGTTGCAGACGCGACTCAATCCCGAGTTGCTGTGGCTCTGGTGTAGGCCAGCAGCTACAGCTCCGATTCGACCCCTAGCCTGGGAACCTCCATATGCCACAGGAGCGGCCCTAGAAGTGGCAATAACATAACATAAATTAAAATAAAATACTTGTGGAAAGTGTATAAGGTGGCAAGGCAAGGGAGATGATGAGAGCTGTCTTTAACTGAGAGTTTTGTCTGGAATAAATTTAAATCTTTGTTCTAACTGATAATGGAAAGAACTATCTTGAATAAAGGCTTGGATTTGAATGTGGGCCTTTCCATGTCCTTGTTTCGAGTCCTTGAATAAAATACTAACTATATTCCCTTTTTAAAAAGAATTGGTCAATCAGTCAAAGTATTTATTACGCACTACCCCTTGTACATGCTAACTGAGCCTTGTCTTGGGATGGATAATTGTGATGCCTGTACACACTGATAAAATAAACACCTGCTACCACACAAATGAGCAATAGCCCCTAAGCATTCACCAACAACTAGCCTAATAATCCAGTGCACTCAACCCTACCATGCTTTATACCTATCTTCTGTAACTATCAATCCCTTGACCAGAACTTTGGCACAAGCACCTCTGCCTTCAAGACCAAATAGACATATTTCTCCATTCCTGCCCTTGCTATCTCATCCTCTGGCCATGCGCCCAACAGCAAGGACAGGACTGTCATTCTGTCTTACTCTAGACCACACCCTCGTTGGGGAAGAATGACTGCACTGATGTGGGAAGGACATAAAAGGATTGTGTAATGGGTACTGTCGGTCCTAAAATGATCATGCCCAGGTCCTCACTGTCTAACGGGTAACATACGAAGGTATGGACATAATTTATTGACATGAGTGTTTTAAAAGCATATATTTAGGAAGAAAAGAGAATGAAGAGCCTCTGAGAGGGAGGATAGGCACAGGGACTCAAGAACAAGGAAGATAAAGTGCCAAAACACCAGGGCAAAGAAGAAAATGGTGCGTCTGGGCAACTGCATGCATTCTTCTGTTAAGAAAAGCATAGGTAATTCCTACAGTTCTTTTTCCCCCAAGAAATTATTAATAAGTTGGAAAACAAAATGGATTAGGATATGAGTTAGAGGACTAAAATTGCTAGGAAAAATTACTGTAGCAGTGGAAAAGACTAGAAGATTGTTGACAAGATAAAAGATTGCCAAATGACTTTCTTTCAGAGCCCTACCGAAATTAAAAGTCTAAAGAGTGCTCATAGTTTTGTGATTTTTCCCAGCATTACTTGTCAATAATAGAATCGAAGACTATGAGAGGAAACAGGCACAATGAAGTCAAAGGACCAATTTAACAGAGGATAATGATAGAGATGAGTAAAACTATGGGAAATGAGGACAGAGAGGGGTTTCTTTTTTCTTTTTGCTTTTTTCTAGGGCCGCTCCCACGGCATGTGGAGGTTCCCAGGCTAGGGGTTGAATTGGAGCAGTAGCCACCAGCCTACACCACAGCCACAGCAATGCAGGATCCGAGCCGCTCTGCAACCTACACCACAGCTCAGGGCAACGCCGGATCCTTTAACCCACTGAGCAAGGCCAGGGATCGAACCTGCAACCTCATGGTTCCTAGTCAGATTCGTTAACCACTGTGCCACGATGGGAACTCCCAGAGAGGGGTTTCTTGTCTCAAATTAGGTCACTATAGATGCACCTTATAAACTCTAAAGCCCTATGCAGATAGGAGATATGGTTTTTATTAATTTAAATATTTTATATATATGTATGTTTATATATATAAATATTTCATTAATTGAAATATTTATATATATAAACCTCTTGGAAAATGGTGATGGATAACACCAAGACAAGGAAAGAACATGCATAGGACATGTGCCTTCATTTCATTCACCGAAAACTAAGTATCTGGAATTTAGACCTGAAACTTGCCCTGGAGAAGCTTTTTATCAATTATGGGAGACAAATATGGAATTAGAGAATTGGAATATAATATGCTAAGAGCTACACTAAAATGGAAAAAGGCAGTTAGCTCAATCTTCCTAGAGGAGATGATGCTGAGGCAATTTGGAAATATAAGTAGAATTTAGTCAGAGAGCAAGGACATTTCCAGCAGAGGGAACTTCAGGGGAAAGGTCTGGAGCCAAGAAAGAGCATTTAGCTAAATCATCAAATTGGGAAAAGAAGACTGCACTAGAATATTTGTATCATCTGTAAAACTGTGAAGAACGTATAAGAAGAAATACCTCGGATGATTGTTCAGGAGCTCTTCGTTTCCCCACTCTTCCCACTACAGACATAGTATATTTCCCTGTCCAACTGATTTTAGAATGGTCCATATAATCTTTGACCTATAGGATGTTAGAAGTGATGCAAGCAAAGACTTGAAATGTACTTGCCTGATAGCTACATGCTGTCTTGCACCCTCTACACATGCAATAAGATTGTGCCCTAACTTCCCCACTGCCCCAAGGACAATGAAGGTCATGTGGAGAAGTTCCATCCATCCAACCCACAGTGCTGAGGTTTGTAAACAAACCCAGCCAGGTCCAGCCTAGATCATTTCATCCCAGACTGGCTGGCAGACATATCACAGAATCTAAACGATTCTTATTTTAAACTTTCCAATGTTAGAATGGATGTTCTGTAGTAAGAATTGCCTATGTACATGGTTGAACATGGTTGTCTCTGTTGAAATGCTTTTTAATTTCCCACTTTTGCTTCATATTCTTTACAAATGCGTTGTTTACTTTTTTTTAATAAAAATAAATTTTTCTTTGCTTTTTTTTCTTCGGGCCACACCTGTAGCATACGGAAGTTCCCAGGCTAGGGGTTGAATCGGAGCTACAGCTGCTGGCCACAGCCACAGCAACACAGGATGTGAGCCGAGTCTATTATCTACACCACAACTCACGCCAATGCCGGACCTTCACCCACTAAGCAAAGCCAGTGATCAAACCTGCATCCTCATGGATACTAGCTGGGTTCATTACCAATGAGCCACAAGGGGAACTCCAATAAAGATGATTTTAAAAAACAAATCACATATGAAAAATATATCATTCCCAACCCCTAATTTATTTACTTTGGTAAATGTAAGTTTGATTTTGAAATTTTTGAGTCTGTTTCTGTTTTGTAAGTTTTATTTTATCATTCTTATTAGATATACACACACTATACTACATATAAAATAGATGGGTAACACGGACCTACTGTATAGCACAGGGAAGTTTAGTCAAAACTGTATAGTAACCTACATGGGAAAAAGAATCTGAAAAGGAATGGATATATTTATATTTACAACTGGTTTATTTTCCTGTATGCCTGCACTTAACACAAATAAATTTCCAATAATTTTTTTTTGTCTTTTGTCTTTTTAGGGCCACAGCCGCAGCATATGAATGTCCCCAGGCTAGGGGCCTAATTGGAACTATAGCTGCTGGCCTAAGCCAGAGCCACAGCAATGCCAGATCCAAGCCATGTCTGCGACCTACACCACAGCTCACAGCAACACCGGATCTTTAACCCACTGACGGGGGCCAGCGATTGAGTCCACAACCTCATGGTTACCAATCGGGTTTGTTAACCACTGAGCCACGATGGGAACTCCCCAATACATTTTTTTAAAAAAGAAAAATACATCACTTATGACATGAGAGTCTCTCAAAAACAAATCATTATGAGTTATAATGTCTGATATCTTTCCTGTTAAACAATGGTCAGCCTGTTATGTTGCAGGCTGTTTTAAGTGGCAGTATTAGCATTTTCAATGGTATTTGAGGGCCCATATGTAGTGAAGTAAAATCCCCTGAGGATCCTAATACATTTCTTCTCAGCAACTGCTCTGATTACTCCCTCGGGAAAAGATGAGGCTCAGACAGGAAACAGAAAAAACAAGTTTCAGATACTGGGAGACTTGATTAATAAAATTAGATAATTCTCTGGAAGTACCTAGTACAGTGCCTGGTGCATAGTGGTAAATGACTAAAAAGTATTTGATTCATACTCACATTTCCCCCTAATATTACCATTTACCCAGGTTCAGAAAAGCTCATCTGAGGGTTTTCAAGTTCATGCTCATTGGCATCTTAGTGGTGGCCTGGGTAAATCATGCTGTCTCTTTAAAGATGCAGTTAAGAGAACAAAAGTCAGGAAGGTTCCGGCCTTTTGGATTTTCATGGAATTTTCAGTGTCTGTTTTGACATTTGCATCTCTGATTTGCTGTGATCTGTCATTTGTGAGCCCTGCACTGATTAAGTGAGAGCCACTAAAAAGCTGCATAAATTGGGGGAATTTTCACAGCCCAGTTGTTGGATTTTGCAAGGGATCGGTAAGGATTCAGTGCAAGCAGACAGGCATTTTAATTTGAGTAATATTAACATTCACAAACTGTCATAGTGTAGAAATCATCAGCAGTGTGTAAGCTCTGAAGCAAAGGAAGGAAAAGCCAGAGAGTCAGAGCTTGAGGAGTTGCCACTGTGGTTCAGGGGATTATGAACCCAACTAGTATCCACGAGGTTTCGAGTTCAATCCCTGGCCTTGTTCAGTGGGTTAAGTATCCAGCATTTCCGTGGGCTGTAAGTAGGTCGCAGACATGGCTCAGAGCCCATGTTGCACAGCAAGAGCTCTGATTCAACCCCTAGCCTGGGAACTTCCATGTGCCACAGGTGCAGCCCTAAAAAGACAAAAAAAAAAAAAAAGAGTCAGAGCTTGGACTTTCCAGGCTGTCCTCAAAGGCCGGCAGCTATGTAGCAGGTGAGCATCTTGTATGGATTCAGAAGGAACAAAAGCGGGACTAAAGGAACATTTAGGGGAACCCCCAGGAAGTCCCGGGTTCTCTAAAACACCTTTCTCCTAATAAAAGACATTTCTACAAAGAGGCTGCTATGTTCTGGTCCTGGGCTGTCAGCTAGCAATATTTCTTTATTGAGAAAAGGACATTACAGAGACACAGCAACAAGATATAATAAATTTATGGCACAGTCCTTGACTTCAGGGACTCCCGATGAAACTACTTATACACAAGGTATCTACACTAAAACAATAACCGAAGTACACATGGGGAGATAACATGTAAGTGAATTAAACACAGCTTATTATAGCTCTAAATTCATTTCTGAATACTATAGCAATGAAGTTAGCAAGAATATCAAGTATGGCTAATCTTGAATAACTCCTGGTAAGAAATTAACGCTGAGATGAGTTTTGACAGGGATGAAGGACAAGGACTGGTGCACAAAATGGGAAAATGCACAGACAAGAAAAGCATATTCAGTATTATTCACATGTCTAAAAATGCTTAGAAAATGATAGGGCACAAAGAAGAAAAAAAAGCATAAACGACATAAAGTCAACCTGTGCAACCTCACGATTTGTTCATATACTTTCAGGTTTTTGCAGCAGCCCCATGGCTACATATCTGCAAAATGTCATCCCTACTGCCACTACTCCCGAAATCAAAGACGTACGCCTTCACAGGTAGACCCACTTGGGAACAGAACTGAAGGACTCCAGAGTTATACAGAGGATGTAGGGCATGGTAGGCTTCAAAATGACAGTAGCTAGAATTCTCAGACTAGCAAGGCACCAACTAACAACATCCCCGTCCCTTAACTGTAGTTTTCTGGGGAGATCGTAGAGAAAGACAAGCTCGTATGTTCTAACTAGGATATGAATGAACTTAGGGTGCTAAATAACTCTCCTTTAATCCCCCCTAAAAGTCCCTCCACCCAGGACCTCACCATGAAAATCGGCCTCATCCACATTTCAGGTAATCAAGAAAGTGAAGCGGGTCCACACAATGGATAAATGAAATGAGTATAAAATCTGTTCCTGAGTTCATCCAAAGAAGTGCTAAATAGTTGACAGAATTTTGGTAAAAGTTTCTGTATTTCCCGGTTCCTTTCTTTAAAGTATCAGTGATTTTGTTTTTATTTCTTCTTATTTTTCGATAAGCTTCCAGCATTTTGGTCTTGGCCACTTAGCCATGTTGTACAAGAAAAAATCGTGTGACATTATTTAGAAATTTAGAAGAAACTGAAGAAGAATCATTAAAACAATCCCTCACTTACAATAATGTTAAGACTCACTTATATACACACCAAAGAGTGAACTTTCCTAGAGTTAGTTATACCTTTATTTTCCTTGCTAAGACTCACTTATATACACATCAAAGAGTGAACTTTCCTAGAGTTAGTTATACCTTTATTTTCCTTGTTAAGACTCACTTATATACACATCAAAGAGTGAACTTTCCTAGAGTTGGTTATATCTTTATTTTCCTTGTTTTATTATTAACTTTATTATCTTTTTTATGGTTGGGCTTCTCTGGTGTGAACATTAACTTATTAAAAGCAGATGTTCAGGAGTTCCCATCATGGCGCAGTGGTTAACGAATCTGACTAGGAACCATGAGGTTGCGGGTTCGATCCCTGGCCTTGCTCAGTGGGTTAAGGATCTGGCGTTGCCGTGAGCTGTGGTGTTGGTCGCAGACGTAGCTTGGATCCCGCGTTGCTGTGGCTGTGCTGTAGGCCAGTGGCTACAGCTCCGATTAGACCCCTAGCCTGGGAATCTCCATATGCCGCGGGAAGCGGCCCTAGAAAAGGCAAAAGACATTAAAAAAAAAAAGCAGATGTTCATATTCTTCCACATACTTCCACATACTCCAATCATGCTTCTTACATGGAGCATCAAAGTTGAGAAGCATGTTTATGGATGGAAAAATACAAAACAATCTTAGAAAATTGAATTGACTTCTTTTTTTTACAGCATAGTGATTTTCAAAAATTGATGAAACTTCTTTATCTGAGAAAAAGTACCAATCTCCCACATTTTTGCAGTAATATATACTCTCATAAAAAAAAAAATTTCCGGACAATTATTTCAGAAAACCCACCTAATGAGATTAGGACGTCAGCACTGTAGGAGAGGGGAGCAAATTCAAGAAATTTTACAACAGGGCATATTGCTTAAAACATGACCACAGAGTAATAGTAGCAAGAAGTCCAGTAAGAAAGGAGATAGAAAGGGAACATACAAGAGTAAAATAAATGCAAGAAGCTTGGGAATTCTCTGGTGGCCTAGCAATTAAGGACTCAGTGTTGTCATTGCTATGGCTCTGGTTCCATCCCAGGGCTGGGAATTTCCACATGCCATGAGCACAGGCAAAAAAAAAAAAAAAAAAAAAAAAAAAAAACAAAACCAACAAACCTCAAGAAGATTGCGTAAAGAGGTGAAATTATGAGACAGTATCAATAAGAGTGGCAAATTAAAGTTCTCTTTTGTAGAATGGCTTTCTCGGCCACCAGATGCTCATCACCACCTAGGATGCAGGTACCTCTGGCCTCCTCCCTTGCACATAACTGCTGCATTAGATTCCATGCCTCCTGCCCTAGCAGGATCACTCTCCCCCTCCTGCCTTATGGTTTAAAGAGATCTTGGATTATTGATTACTTGGCAGAATTCATACTCCTCATTGGGCAAACATATGATCCCATATACACTACGATTCCTCATTTTTTTTATTTATCGTCACATAAAATTCTCTGCTCAAGTCAAGGCAGCCCTTTTGAATCTCTTCCCCCCCCCCTTTGCCCTTAGTTTTTGTACTCATTCCATGCACTAAATCTTTGATTCCATCACTTCCCTTCTGAAGAGTTATTCTGTTTTCCACAAATGGAAATCTTACTCTAATTTCAAGGGAAAAGGAAAATAGCAAATTTTCTCTCTGCCTCTTGATTCAAATTCCTGAGAAAATGACCAGCCCAGCTCACTGTGTATATAGTCCATAGGAAAGGATGCTGGCCAGACTAGGGTTACGTGTCTACTTCAGATCCCATCTGCACTGGTTTGGAGGGAGGCGGTAGTGTGTGTGGGCAAGGGTGTCAAGGGAGTGTCCTGTCTCTACGTGGGGCTTCTATTCAGTGGAAATTCTCAATGTGGGGCTGTCACTTACCCTGAACTGCAGGGTATTAGTGCTCTTGCTCATAACTCAAAATATGTGCTTTTTTTCTGTGCTTTTGCTCAGGGTGCCAGCTCCCTATGTGTGGCCACATCAGGGCAATGATTAACAGACAAATTTAATTCCTTCCACGAAGTATCATATTCAAAATCATATTGAATTTCCATAATTAAAGATGATACACATATTGTTTTCAGAGATAATAAATTTTGGCTGGATATAAAACAGCCGTCAACCTTAATCTTGAAAAATTCTGGTTTGGAGCCAACGGCCTTATAGTAATGTGCCTGGTTTCATCTGGCCAAGCAATGAGATATATAACCTCTCACATGATTTTTTTCTTATTTTTCTGTGAAGTCCATATGCCTTCCAGTGAGAGCTGAGCATTACGAAATGTCAATATATACTGTTATTTCCAAAACGTACTTGTAGGCATCATGTGCATCTTTCTCTCAAGTAACATATTTCCACCTTTCTTTATGATTCTTCTATAGACTGAAGTGCTTGTCTGTTTTCATAATAAATAGGAGGTGTTTGTCCAAACTTAACTGTCAAAGCAAGCCTTCCCCACAAACACTTTGAAAAACGCAATACTAATAAACTCTTTTATGCTCTGCAACGTCTTCACTTTTCTTTACCAAGCAAGTTATTATCTCAGTAGAATTACAGAAATTCTACTTAGATTTTCTGTTTTCTGTTGCTCTAAATGTTTGAATCAATAAGATGTTACTTGTCCCCTCCCACCAAAACCTATTTTCCTTATCTATTAAATTTATAGAAAAGCCAATTTTTACACTTGAAGTTAGCTTTTAATTTAATCTTGATAAGCCACACCTTTTTTTGAGAGGAAATACCTTTTTCTCTAAGAGTGGTGAGATATTTCTGCAGGCTCAGTGGGGCCTGGGGAATCTGAGAATTCATGATTTCCAAGTGCGTCAAACACATGTCTTCATTCGCTATCTTTGCGTTCCATTCTTTGCCCATCAGGGCCCTTGTCTTGTCATGGCAAATCTCACTAGTCAAGGAACTTAACTTTATCTAAAGCTATATTAGCTTTAAGTCCTGACCCTAGTTCTCCAGTCTTTTCTGCCATAAGCTGCTGGAGATAAGAATGTCTTCATATGTTTCCGAGGCAACCCTTTTGTTTTCACATTTGGCCCTTTATTGATGGCTGACCTTCGGTCTTTCATTTTTTCCTTCCAACATCAATTGCTCCCAGAAGGCCCTAGTGATTAGGTCCACTAATAATCACTATTTTCCACATGTATCTCAAATGCTCAATACATTGCACCCACTAGTGCATTTTTCTTCACCAACACAGGCTCCACGTTGCCCATGGTGAAAGCTTTATCGTTACTACCTAGTGCCTGGGGTTCTTCCTACTCCACCTCCTTACTCCCTGAGCAGTAGGTGATCCAGTTCCAAAATCCCATTTCAGCAACTGTTTCTCTGACCAGTGTAAGACAGTCACTGATTTAGATCCACATGAAGTATACTGAGATGAAATATAGCAAATTGGACAAGCGCCCCCACCCCCAAAAAAGAAAAGAGTTCCACGGTGGTCTAGCAGGATAAGGATCTACCATGGTCACTGCTGTGGCTTGGCTTCAGCCCCTTGCCTGGGAACTTCTGCATGTCATGGGTGTAGCCAAAAAATTAATTAATTTAAAAAAAAAGAAAATTAGCAAATTGGAGGCTCATTAAGGAATGCTCTTGGGATCAATAACAGTGGGAGAAGAGAACAAAAGCAAATTTGAGTGGAAGAACAGCTGTGGTGTAGGTCACAGATGTGTCTTGGATCCGACGTTGCTGTGCCTCTCCTTTAGGCCAGCAGCTACAGCTCCAAATTCACTGCTAGCCTGGGAACCTCCATATGCCATGGGTGCAGCACTAAAAAAGACCGCTAGCCTGGATTCTTCACAAATATAATGACGAAAAACAAAAAGTGTAAGGTGACTGTCGTAAATGAATTGCAAGAAATATGACCAACAAATGTACTATAAGAACATTAATCAGATCCTGAGTTGAAAATAAAAAAGGGCATTTGGGGCTAAACTGAGTAAATTTGAGTACAGATTGTGTATTTGATATTATTATTGTATCAAAACTAAATTTCTTGAGTGTTTTTATATCAGAGTTACCTGCTGAAATACGTAAGGGTCAAGTGTCTTGATAACACCACAGTACTTTCAGTTTTTGTTTGTTTGTTTGTTTTGCTTTTTAGGGCCGCATCTGCGGCATATGAAGGTTCCCAGGCTAGAGGTCTAATTGGAGCTACCGCTGCCGGCCTAAACCACGGCCACAGCAATGCCAGATCCGAGCTGCATCTGGAACCCACACCACAGCTCACAGCAATGCTGGATCATTACCCACTGAGGGAGGCCAGGGATCGAACCCAAAAACTCATGGTTCCTAATCGGATTCATTTCTGCTGCACCACAATGGGAACTCCTGCCACCATAGTATTTTTGAAAGGTACTTTTCTAAAAGGACATGGAAAGAGATATAACAAAATGTTAACAATCAGTGAATCAAGGTAAAGGTTATATGGGTATTTCTAATATTATTATATTTTCAATTTTTACTGGTTTAATTTTTTCAAATAATGCAAGAGAAAATTATAAAATTTAACCCAAGCCCTAAAGCAGTTTCCACAAATCCTCCATTTATAAGGTCTGTGTTCATAAAATTTAACTATTTTGAATTCTGATTACAGCATTCCTCATATCAATTTTTTCTTTTCTAGTATTAAAAGCAAAGTAATTTTTAAGAGAAGATACATACAGTATCATACTTATTTTAAATACATTTCCATAGCTCCTATCCAAGTCTTTTTTGGCCATGCCCACAAGCATGTGGAGACTCCCAGGCCGGGCTTTACCCTTCACCCCTGCAGAGACCCAAGTCATAGTAGTGACAATACCAGCTCCTTAAGGACAAGGCCACAAGAGAACTACTCCAAACCTCTTTTTTTTTCAATAGTCATTTCACCCAGACAAATTCCTATAACTGTCAAAATGAAATTTCAACCCTATTGATTTTCCCTAATGGTTCCTTCTGACATATTTTTAGGTTTCAAGAGACTACTTCCATTGATCGAGGTGAAGGAGGAAGCTCTGACTACTTTGGCAATAAATAAATAAATAAATAAATAAATAAATAAATAAATAAATAATTTTTTAAATACTTTGCTTCAACTTCTCTTTTCTGAGCTATATTTCCCCCTTTCTCATTATTTCATTTCATCTGGATCACATATCAAACCTGGTCTTGAAGAGAAAGAAAAGTAAAAGTTCTATATTAGTCATCTGCAAAAGAATTAAGGGAAAATGAAGTTAAGAATACAGACATGTCTCCAAGTATATTTTTTTAATGATTTTTATTTTTTCCACTATAGTTGGTTTAGAATGTTCTATTCCAAGTATATTTAGAAGGGCCTAAAGAAGCTCTATAATGCCTCATTGTTTTTTTTCACAAAAAAAAAAAAAAAAGCAGTGACCTTTTGTGATAACACTGTGTGTGTGTGTGTGTGTGTGTGTGTGTGTGTGTGTGTGTGTGTGTGTCTTTTTGCCATTTCTTGGGCCGCTCCCGCGGCATATGGAGGTTCCCAGGCTAGGGGTCGAATCGGGGCTGTAGCCACTGGCCTATGCCACAGCCACAGCAACGCACAATCTGAGCCGCATCTGCGACCTATACCACAGCTCACAGCAACGCCGGATCCTTAACCCACTGAGCAAGGGCAGGGTTCGAACCCGCAACCTCATGGTTCCTAGTCGGATTCGTTAACCACTGCGCCACGACAGGAACTCCTACTTCTTAAATATCTATGATACAATAATTTAGGACTATATCCCTTACTTTGTACATATGCAGACTTCACTGGAATTCTTGCTGACAAAATACGTCAAAATCATATACACATATTAAAGCTTAAACTGTCTACATATGTATATGATCTTTGCAATGTTCTTTTTTTAATTTCAGGTTTTCAATGATTTCAAAAGTAAAGATTTACCTTCTCTAGTGTATTTTCTGAAACAATAACACTTCAATAGAACTCAAGTAAATTTTAACAAGGATGTATTCCTCTAAGATTTTTCTTTCTTTGCTATTAAAAGCTCTCTCTCATCCCACAAATGCCCTCATAGTTATCAACTTATATATTAAATATATGCACATATATATCTCTAAACACTTCTAATGTTTTTATATAAAGACATTCGATGCAATGTATAAAACAGGTGAGCAGTTTTTAATTTTATCATGGGAAATAGGTAAAGTTAATGTGAAAGAAGATAAAACAATCCCAATTCACTGTTTTTTTATTGGAAAAACACTCTAGATGTTTTGTGAGAAGAGAAAAATCTCTATAGGATTAAATTGCAACAGGATTTTTATGTAAAGCAGTTTTATTTGAAATATATTGTCCCAGACAGCAGTGAAGAGAACAGTTTTAATCTAAAATGCTTCCAGGCTCAGTCCCTTCTGGCCAATTAATTTGATTTCAGTAATGCTCTGGTTGCCTCTGCCTAGCTCTAGCTATTAAATATATTGCTGCGCCTTTTAGAAAACTTTTACTTTACATGAGAGCCAAAAGGTAAATCTGTGCAAAATTGAACTAGGAGCTGAAATATGATTTTGAAATGGAAAAATATATTAGCTCAAATTCTGACAAGTGGGAAACTTTTTGAAAAAAAAAATAGGTAACAAAAAGTGTTTGTCAGTGTCTGTCAACCGTCCATCACATTTAGACACAGACTGGGCAAAGCTCACAACTACCCAGAGGTTTTCAAATGTTTCTCCCTGATATAATTCAAGTTGGGGGGTGGGGGGTAAAATGCCAACATTTTCTGATAACATTAGGATTAAATTCAACAAACATTTATTGGAAAGTACTGGAATAGCCACTGTATAAAAATGGCTAGGAAAAGACAATCTCTGCCCTTGGGGCAATCTAGTGGATGAAACTAAGCAAGTCTTATAAGAAGGAATAAGATGACTGTATTAGTTATCTATACTAACGCTTAGTAGTTTAAACAACAATCAGTTAATTTGCTCACAATTCTGATGGGCAGTTGCCGGTCTGGGCCAGGTTTAGATCATCTGGCCTGAGCTTGACCATATATCTGCTGCATTTGCAAGGTCAGCTATGAACTAGCTAGTCCCAGATGGCCTCATCCATATGTTTTGCCACATGGCCAAAAAAAAAAGTCATTCTTGTCAAAACCAGAGTGGTTGAGGACAAAGAGGGGAGAATGTGATAGACACTTAAAAATAAAAAGAATATGTATTTTGGGTTTACACTTTACACTATTATCAACTATGGTTAAATTCATATTTAAATGAGATATTTCAACACATTTTATCCCATTTTAATCATCCCACTGTTGCTTCAAACAGCTTTGTGTGCAAGGGGGGAGGGAGATATTTTATATATATATAAGGTCTGATTAATAGACCCATTTACTCTCCCAACACTTCATAATTTCTCTGTATTTCTCCAAATAACACAGTTTCAAATTTTCCAAATATTATTTCCCTTTCTTTTTTTCTTCATTTTCCATATCTAAATAGTTGTCTCCAGAATCCTTGCCCCATTCTATCACCACCGTTTCCACTGCATTGCAGATGCTACTTGTTTCTTACTTAGACAACGACTACATGTCTCATCACACCCTGGTCTACTCTTCGCAACCCTGCTATTGCCTCCAAAATAGTCTTAACTCATTACCCTCTGCACGAAGGTTTCTATAGCGCCCCCTGTCCCCAGAATTTCTCAGATTAGCATTAAAATTTTTCCACACTTAGCCCCATTTATATTTCTAAACTGTCGTTTCTCATTGTTCTATAGCATTAACACTGTACATCAGTCAAAATGGAAGACTCAACATTCTTTCAAACTCCAAGACATATGTGGTCCTCCCTACTCATGGAATATCTTCCCTGACCTCAAAAATCCCCAATATTCTTTCACATCCAGCTCATTAGCTAATTCCCATGTGAAGACTTTCCTAATCACCTTGGCTGGAAATTCTCTTTCTCTGAATTATACTATCAGTTTGTTACACCATCGTGAAATTAATTTCTGCTACAGCTATTTAAATATATGTTTTATCTTCCTTAAGAGGCCCTATTCCCCTGAATAAAATGACATGCCTTATTCAACTTTAACTTCCCCATAATGCTTTAATACTGCACATGAACATGATTCTGCCAACTATAGAACTACTGGTCTAGAGAGAGAGGCAGGCATGTAAATACATACCTAAAAAACAAAATAATTTTAGTAATATAACTATCCAAGGTACAAGTACACAAATAGTAATCGATTCGACTTGGGTAGAACAGAAAGAGTTTCACAAAGGAGAGGTCAATGAGGTGGGTTTTGAGGAATCAGCAGAAGTTTTCCAAGCAGTCCAGGGAAAAACCATTCCAAGTAGAATAACTAAGGCATTCAAAGACATAGAGGAATGGCATAGCTCCGTATGTTTAAAGACTAGAGTTGTTTTCGTTCTCTATTATGTACTGATCATTCATGGACATGGTAAAAAGATACACAATTTTATTTTATTGGATTTCATGAACCAAAAAACTATTTCCTTTTTTTCTTTTTTTTAAATCATTCATTTATATACATATACATATATATATATATATTTTTTTTTTTTTTTTTTTTTTTACTGTACAGTATGGTGACCCAGTTACAGGCATACACTCTTTTTGCTCACATTATGTTTTCCATTATAAGTGACTAGACAGAGTTACCAGTGCTACACAGCAGGATCCCAATTCTAGTCCATCCCAAAGGCAACATCTTGCATCTATTTACCCCAAACTTCCAGTCCGTCCCACTCCTCCCCTTCCCCCTTGGCAACCACAAGTCTATTCTGCAAGTCTATGATTTTCTTTTCTGTGGAAAGGTTCATTTGTGCTATATATTAGATTCCAGATATAAACAATGTCATATGGTATTTGTCTTTCTCTTTCTGATTTACTTCACTCAGGAGGAGAGTCTCTAGTTCCATGCATGTTGCTGCAAATGGCATTATTTTGTTCTTTTTGATGGCTGAGTAGTATTCCATTGTGTATCTACACCACATCTTCCTAATCCAATCATCTGTCAATGGACATTTATGTTGTTTCCATGTCTTGGTTATTGTGAATAGTGCTGCAATGAACATGCAGGTGCATGTGTCTAAAAAACTATTTTCTTAAATTGGAGTCATCTTTTATATTGCCACATAAGGACACTGGAAACAACAACAATAGAAACAAAAAGCAACTACTTTTCTATTTCGCAGAATATAAGAATATATTCTAAGAGTATATCATTTGAAAAGATGGTCCTTTATGCTGAATTTAGATTTCAGAAAAATGCACACCTCAATATCTGACATTTCCTCGTGCCATTTGTTCACAATATTTGGAAATTGTTATTATAAGTGATGAAAAGGGGGGTAGATATTTAAAAATTTGAAGCATAGAAATAAGTCCATTTTACATTTAGACAGGAATCCTCAGAGACCAATATGGAGATTATTTTGTTAAGGAGTAAGATGACCAACGTTGAAAGGTTCTCAATGACAAATGACAGATGATGAGACCTCTAACACAGTGCTAAGTAGTAACAGCATCACAGAAGCACCCATATGATGGATGCTAAATGGCCAGACATACTGGCAATCCAAAGAAAGTGAGGAAAGTGGCTTTGGCATGTAAAAATGAAGGAAAAGAGACAGATGGGTGAAATGGAACAATAATGTATTCAGATTCAGACAAATTACTGGTTATCTACTGTTTCATAACAAATTACCTCAAACTTAAGACAGTTCTTATCTCATGGTTTTTGTCAGGAGCTCAGGAGTTCTTCCCAGTGCAATGCTTATTAGGTTACAATCAAGATGTTGGCCAGGGCTATGGGCATCTGAAGGACTGACTGAAACTAAAAATCTGCTTCCAAACTCACACATGTATCTGTGGGCAGGGGACCTCAATTCCTCACCTCCTGTCCTCTCTATCATTGTTTGAGCATCCTGACAACAAGACAGACAGCTAGCCTTCCCCACAGCTAGTTATGCAAGAGACAGAATAAGGAAGAAGTGGCTAAGCCTAGTTAGGGCTAATCTCAAAAGTCACACACTATTCCTTCTATCATATTCAGATTCCAACCCACATGCTAAGGGTGGGTAATTAAACTCCAGCTCTTGAAGGGAGGAATATCAAATAATGTATGGACATATTTTAAAACTATCACAAATTTATCATGTGGAGTTTGGGTTTCCTGAGGGATATACAAAATGAGTTATCTGAGTGCTAGTCTATAATTCATAATTATTCAGTGAGAACCCATTTGGGAATCAGCAACTATCTGTGGAAGTAGAGGCTGTGGATCTGGAAAAGAGCGGACAAGAGGGAGACTATCCTGTGTGAAGACAGAAAGGAAGGAGATGAGGGCCAAATGTGGACATACGGGGAATATCTACATTAAAGGCCAAAGCAGTGAAAGCGCTAACCAATGGAGCTGAGAAGAGAAAAACAGAGAGAATCTTTTTCATCTCTTATCATAAGATCTAAGAGAAAAAAAAATATATGATGTGGCTCAACATTGGGCAACAAGAGCAAATGTCAAGGAAAGTTCAAGTGAAGCAAAGATTTAGAGTTACCCCTGAATTTTTAAGATAAACTTGACTGAATGTCTCATAAGGAGGCAGCAAAGTATAAATTACATTTTATAACATAACATAAAATCTTTCTAGATTTCCTAATTCATTTCTTTCCCGAAGTCCCATATCTCATGCTTACATCTCTTTTTCTTTCTCTCTCTCTCTCACAAAATTAAAAATGAAAATCTCTTCCAAACTCTTCTTCTTCTAAGATATTTTATTCTTACTGAATCTCAATGCACTTTCCTTTTTTGTCAACACAATAATTTTATTTTAATATTTTTATTTTACCTATTATAGTTGATTTACAATGTTCTATTGATTTCTGCTGTACAGCAAAGTGACCCAGAATATATATATATTTTCACATGTTTTTCTCACATTATCTTCCATCATGTTCCATCCACAAGAGACTAGATATAGTTCCCTGTGCTATACAGCAGGATCTCATTTCTTATCCACTCCAACTGCAATAGTCTGCGTCTACTAGCCCCTAACTCCCAGTCCATCCCACTCCTTCCCCTTCCCCCGTGACAACCACAAGTCTGTTCTCCAAGTCCATGAACTTGTTTCTTTTCTGTACATAGGTTTATTTGTTCTGTATATTAGATTCCAGATATAAGTGATATCATATGGTATTTGTCTTCCCCAGCTTTATTGAGGTACAACTGTCATTTTAAAAATTGCACATAATTAATCTACACAATGTGGTGAACTTAAAGATATAGATTCTCCTGCTGCCATCATTATAATCAAGGTAATAAACGTATCTATGACCTCTAATAGTGTTCTTGTGTCCCCTTGTTGTTTACTTGTTTTTTTTTTTTTTTGTGGCAAGAACACAATAGGAGATCTACCCTCTTAACATCTTTTTAAGTGCACACTTATTTTATTGATAATGTAGGTGCTGTGCTGTAGAGCAGATCTCTGGAACTAACTCATCTTGCATAAAGGTCAATACAGAGCTTATTGATGGAGATTGGAGACAGGCTGCAGATGTGTGCACGGCGAGTGGAAAATGAGGAAGTGATGCTGCTGTTCTTGCAAGTTTAGCTGAGAAGCAAAGGAAAGAGATGGATCTACGCATAAAAGTTTTGTTGCCCTTCTTATTTGTTTTTTTCTTAACTTTTGATTATACAGTTTTCAATCATGCAATAAGTAGAAACTAGTATAATGAACCTCGCATTCCAATCACCCAACTTATCAATCAGCCCTATACTTTGGCAACATTGCTTTACATCACCCAGTTGTGCTTTCTTATTTATAAAATGTTGGTGTTGGTAAAAGGGGAGTACAGTGGGATAATACTTGTATCAAGTAAACAGTTTTTTGAAGAAATAAATTAAATAATGTAAACAGTAGGTGCAAAGTATTACATTTAGAGTGGTTAAGCAATGATGTCCAACTGTATATAGCACAGGAAACTATATTCAGTCACCTGGGATAGACTATGACAGAAGATAATATAAGAAAGGGATTTAGGTATATGTGTGTGTATATATATATGGCTGGGTCACTTTGCTATACAGCAGAAATTTGCACAACACTGTAAATCAACTACAACAATTTTTTAAATAATGTAAACAGAAATATTTGAACAACCTAAAGATCTATACTGAGTCTACTTACTATTCACAGTGTACCAAGCAAAACTGGGGCTCAGTATAAGTGTGCTATCTAATATTGTTCAGACAGCAGTAAGCAAAATCCTGCTCAGCCCAACCCAAATTCAGGGCTCTTTCTACTTTACTATGCTATCTTTCCTGCTTAGAGTTGATATCCAACAAATAATTGTTAAAGCAAAAGACAGGGCATGCCTGAAGAAATAAGAACCAAGATCTATTCACCAGGGTTATTTAATGATTTAGAAACTTCAGGATTCTCAACACCAAACCCTAAAAAGTTTTAAGTTAATATCTGTGTTGGTTAAGGCAACCCTAGCTACTGTAATAATTTTTTTAAAAAAGCAAAATGTTAGTGAGTCAACACACCAGGGGTTTAATGATAGGAGCGTATCCTTCATGTGATAACTCTGGCTTCTTCTACCTTGTGGCTCCAATTTCCTATAACGTCACATTCTCTTGGCATAATCTAGTTGCTTGGCTCTCTGAGAAGTGTGTAAAGTGTAATGTAAAGCTTGGCTGAGCAGCTGCTTTGCATCAGTAACTCAGGAAAAAGGATCAGACCAAAATTACATGTTAAAAATTGGCAGCTCTGGTTTTCCAAAAAACTTGACACCAGCATCTTTTGCCATCAGCATCTTTGTCATTAGGGCAGTGGTCCATGGTGGGATGGCCAAGTAGGCTGGCATCCCTACACTTCTCATTCTCCATGCTTCACCTACCCCACATTTCATTCATTTTCACTCATGTACCAGTGCTGTCTCCCAGCACAAATCCATTCCATATACTAGTTCCTCTGCCTGGACTTAATTAAACCCGCTTCTCTCCTGGACCACCAGATCTTCTTCATTTATTAAATATTCCTATACATCCTGAACTTGCCATGTCATAAATGTCATTGTACTTTTTCCTTTTGAACAAATTTTAGATTTCTGTAGAAGTTTCAAAAATAGTTGAGAGTTTCCATATATTCCTCACTTAGCTCTCCTTCATATTAACATTTTGAAACATTATTCTAAGTGCCAAGAAGAGCTATATGTTTCAGGGGGGCAGGGAATAGGTCTGTCTCATCCACCGTTGTAAAAATTCCTAATGCTTAGCAAAGTGCCTCACCACAGCAGAACCTCATTAAATCATTGTCGATGAGTGTAGAGTGATTTTACCCCAGCTCCCCCTCATTAGTTCTGTATTTAGTTATATTTGAGAGACCCTGGGCTACTTACAAAGGAGAGAAACTAGATAATCTTTTAATTTTCAAAAGTTATAAATAAGAAACTATATTTATTCTGCAACTTGAGTGCCACTGCTGTGTTCCTCCAATACAAAGTGTTTTGCAATTTCATTATCTTCATGCTGCCCTTGAAGCAGGAAACTCAGCATGTTATCTGTGAAAGATTCTTTACCCCCCTGATTTATGCCATCAGTGCTTCTGTGCAGCATGCCACTCTATTTCTACGTAGCAAAACCCTTTTCACTGTGGTACATTCCTTAATGCTCATCTTTCTCATCTTGAATTTTAAGTCTAACTTTTTGGAAATATTCATCTTATTCAACCAGTTTCATTAACTTTGATATTCCTGGCCTACAGAAGTTTAGATACAACAAATTAAAAAGAAATGGCAAATACAGGAAGATGCACTATAGAAGTAAGAAATAACTTTAAAAATGATGACTGGTAGCAAGGGAAGAGACAAAAATGACAAGGAGCCCATTTAAGGCAACAAGCTCAAGAGCCTGGCCATTTAAGTAAGATCAAAAAACCTTCCAGGAGAGGAGCTCCCATTGTGGCTCAGTGGGTTAAGAACCTGACCAGTATCCTTGAGGATGTGGGTTTGAGCACTAGCCTCGCACAGTGGGTTAAGGATACAGTGTTGCCAAATGCTACAGTGTAGGTCACAGATGCAGCTCAGACCCGGCATTGCCGTGGTTGTGGGAGAGATCAGCAGCAGCTGCAGCTCTGATTCAATCCCTAGCCTGGAAACTCCCCCATATGCTGCAGGTGGGTCTGTAAAAAGAAAACAAAAACAAACAAACAAAGAAAGCTTCAAGAAGAACATCTCTGAATTAGAACATAAAAATAATTTAGGATCATAGTAATAACTACAATTTAACAGTTATCAAGAAGAAATTAAACAATGTCCAATGTACTTCAATAAGAATGCAGGAGGTGCTATTCATTTCAAAAATACTTTGTTTTGGGGAGTTCCCATTGGGGTGCACTGTAAACAAATCCAACTAGTATCCACAAGAATGCGGGTTCGATCCCTGAACTCACTCAGTGGGTTAGGGATCCGGTGTAGCATGAGTTGTGATGTAGGTCACAGATGCAGCTTGGATACCATATGGCTGGTGGCTGTGGCATAAGCCAGCAACTGTAGCTCCCATTCGACCCCTAGACTGGGAACTTCCATATGTCACAGGTGTGCTCCCCCCCCCACAACAACAACAACAAGAAAAAAGCAAAAAGAAATGACTTTGTTTTAAAATGACTAAATTGAAATTCACTTAAAAACTTAAAGATACAGTTTCAATTATCTTACAGACTAGCTACAATTCATTTTTAACTAGTGATGGATTAAGGACTGTTACTATACTTTTAACTGTCTCTTAAATTGGCATCATAAACATCTATTCCACTTCCTTCTGTAAGATATATGTTACATCAGGTATTCTTCAGAAACTATTTTTAAACTTTATGAAAATATGTTCATTAGAAAATCTAACCTTTAAAATTAAAATATCAAAGGAATGAACTGGAGAAGTATGTTTCATTATCACATAGAATCACAATTATGCTCAAGGGAGATTCTAAAAATGACCCAACAAAGGTGTTGAGTGCTAATATACTTTGAGAATGGAATTCAATTATTGATTCTCCTTTATAATTTTTAGTAATTTCCATGACAGTGAGTGAGTGATTCCCATTCTAAAACCTCAATAGCCATGCAAGGACCATTTCAGCATTAGGTTTCTAAGATTTATTACATAGGATGAATTTGGATCTCAGATTTTTTGGGGTTTGGGGGAAGGTGCAACCCATGTAAGTTCCCAGGCCAGGAACTCATGCCACAGCCACAACCCAAGCCACAGTAGTTAAAGTGCCTTAACCTGATGAGCCACTAGCAAGCTCCGTGGATCTCAGATTTCGTAGGTAAAAATTGGAGGGCATTAAACAATTAGGTAGCATGTCCAAAGGCACAGAGAATTTTATTTGCAAAGAATGGGGCTCTAACTTACAATCTCTACACTTGCCATTCCAAGATATTTGGATTTTTTTTTATTCTATAATCTGATTTCCACAAACAGATCTATGACAGAGAGAGAGATTAGATATAGAACTGCAGAATCCATGATCTTGAAGTCCAACATTGCCCTAAGTATATATCTCCTTATGTGGTAGACACTTTATGGTTATGAAAGATCCCACCTGAACCCATAACTTCACAGATTTAAAAAATAAAATCTGAAATAAGGAAGACTTCCTAAATTCAAGGGATTTATTTGTCCCTCATGAATGTTACAAGACATAACTGATGTTACTGACACTAGATAGTATTTCTTAGGGTATACTGCTTATATTCATGATGTTTCTTACATGGTAAATTCATTCCTTCTAACCATGAAACTGATTTCTTCCCAGGTTGACCTACTTCAAATTACTTTTTCTGCCTCCCCTCAGAGACTGTGAACCCAATTAAATGAAAGAAATTTCCATCTGTTCAGTTCCTGTACTTCACTAGACTATGAACCTTTGTGTCCCTTTATTGATTTTGAGAAAGTGAATTCTTTCCATGCAGAAACAGTTTCAGACCACTTGGTGGTTGTGAAGGATATGAACAGAACACACAAAAGACATAGTCTCTGTTCTCACTCTTACTATGAGATGAAGTGTTCAAATATTCTTTCTTTATTCCCCCTACTTTTGGTGGATGAATAGAGGGAACTGTCAGTTTTACTTTGAACTTACTCCTTTTCTCTCTTCTCCTACTCACAGAAAAACCCCAGGAATTAAGGAAGAAGTGTGATTTAATCCCCTAAAGGAAATGAGAGCCCAGAAGATACAGACTTGAGGAATCAGGAGTTAATATATTCATTATAACATATATTATTAATAAATAGTTAGCAATTTTAAGGGTGAACATGTACCTAAAAAGATAGAAAAGGAGGCAATGATCCACTAGATACAGAGCTTATCCTGCAAAACTAATAGTTGCTACCCAGTAAGATAATGATATCCATGGACCAGAGGAACTTTTTAATGTCTAGCAATTTCTCAGAAGACTTGAATAACAATGAGACTTGCAGAGTTGCCTTTCTCAATTGTGCAACAACAACAAAGTGCTTTCCTTAAGTTCTGAGACTCTTCCTGCTCCAGCATTAATAAGACTTAATGATAAACTCCATGTTCCAAAATGATAGCAGCTCCAGAACTTATACGTAGGAGAGTTTGAGGTGGAAAAGATGATTGGAGGGCAGAAAAATAAGGGGTTTCTTTTGAAGCTGCTTGTGTATAACCAGATCTTTGTATTTACATAGATTTCATAGGCATTAACGTAGCTTTGGGGAGAAGGACAAAACTCCCTTCACCAAACTCCCTTTATCAAAGCCATCAGTGGGATTGCCACTGCTTCATAAAAACTTTCTTCAAGAGAGGCATAAGGAGGAGGCAGGAGGAATTTATTTGCCAGGCTTTATACTTTTAAGTCTACTTCTCTATAGGTCAGAGCCCAACAAGGTGAATTTCTAAAACTTTTGCTTAGACTAGAGTCTATGTCTTAAAGCAAACCAATCTCCTTCCATCTACTTCATACTCTGCAGAGGTGTGTGCATGTGTGCATATTTATGGGTGTGTACTATTTTCATTTATGTATTTGCTCCAGATATCTTTGCCTCTGGATTCTTTGGTTGTTTGCTTTAATCTCATCATCCCAACTCTGATGCTTGCTGTATGTTTACATGTTCCAAACTCTGGCTTTCCTATACTCACCCCTTAGTTTTATTTAACATGCCATTATATAGCTTTCATTATTAGAATAGTGCCAGACACTATGTGAAGCATATCACACATACTATCTTATTTAGTCATTGTAACAACCCAGAAGATAGATACAACTGTCAAGGTATTTACAACACCTACAAAATATCAACCAATGAAACTCGCCCAAGCCCTGGCATCCAGGGAAATTACCCGGGGACAGTCATATATGCATGAAGTGGCCACATGATTAACCTTAACTATCCAGTCTCCAGCCCCTGCAGAGATGAAATGGATACATCCTAGTCCAGGGTCCCAGGTAAAGAAAAGCAGATACCCACCATAAATCAATGATAGCAAGAAAAATTTGGTATGGCCCAAAACCCAACATATACAAAGACACTCTTCTCAGAAAGTATATTCCAAAAGCTTAAAGGTTATTTCACAGAGGCTGCCCTAGAACCAGTCTTTTCCTTGGAATGTGCAGGGTCTGAACATCCTAAACCTACTGAGTTAACCTGACTGCATAGACAGCTTCTAGGAAGAATTCATGCATCTCATAAGCAAACTCACCTAGCATTGTTGTATGAGTGATCAGGGTCAGAGGTTTTAGAATGATAATGAATGTGTCATAAGCATCAACACTGGAAGAATGCGGTAGAGGGGGATATATGCACCTTGGAATTATGGAGCCAGAATCCAGTGTATAGAAAATCCTCCCAGTTATCAGACACGTAAAATTTTTCTAAAGGCTTCAATTCTTATTTTAATACTTGGTCAAATGGAAGTTCCCTTCTCTTATAAACATGTTTCTATGTTTCTAAGGCAACATACAAAGTTCCAAGTCCACCAATTACATATTTTAATGGAAATCATACAAAATAAAATTTATCAGAATATCTGCTTGTTAGAACTCAAACCTGTGGTACTTAAACAGTGGTACACATGTTCATATATGGAATGAACCTGGATCTCCCCTGACTAAAGCCACATTTTTGCAAATAATATTTTAATGTCAAAAAAAATTTGTTAATCTGTGATCTTGGTGATGTTAGATTTTGTGGACCTGTACTTAACTAACATTCCTTAATTTTTCAATTTTATTTTCATATTTTAGGGCTAATCCTTTTTTTTACTAAACACAAACATGTTCATAGACCCTTAAAGATCATGGTTCTAGAATAGGCACTGTATTTATATTGCTTATTAAATAGAGTGGCTTGCTCTTGTTAATAAAGTATATATTTTGCTGGTAAATGTTTAAAATGTTGTTACTTTTTCATAATTTTTAAAAGACATATTTACTGGTTATAGACTTCTAGCTTGGCAGTTATTTCTTTTCTGAACTTTAAAGATATTTGGCTAAACAATGTGAAATTGATGTTTGACAATTTTTAGTGTACAAAAACAGCAGTATCATATCGTTCAACTTAATACTACACCACTGGCTTCTGAATTCCATTGTTACCTGTTGAGGAGACTGCTATCAAGTTAACTATTGCTCTTTGAAGGAATATCTGTTTTCTTTTCCTTAACTCCCTTAAAATTTTTAATTTACCTTTCTTGGTATGTTGTAATTGGGAGTATGTTATGGAATAAACTGTGTCCCCACCACCATCAAAATTCATGAATTTCAAAGCCCAAGTATCCTGGGTAATGCCTGGCTCTTCAGCTTTATCTATATTAATCCCTGGCTTTCTTCCTTTGATCTAGACACCGTTGTTATCTGTTTCTACTAATCTTCACACTGCCTTAGGACCTTGCACTAGACAGTATCTCTCCTCAGAAATACCTGCCTTTAAACTTCTGCCTACTTCTTTTGAATCATTCATGCCTTAAATAAAATACTCCTCAAAAGGCTTTCTTTGACCAATGGAATCAAGAGAGCTTATTGTTTAAGAACATATCGCTTCCTGAAATTATCTTGTTAGTTTCCTTGTCTGTCTTTCCATTAGAGCCTTAAGGTGAGAAGACAGGCCTTTTCCATTTGTTCACTCCTATAATCCTCATGCTCAAAACAATGCCCAGAAAGAGTAGGTACTTCTTAAACATCTGATAAATTAAAGGGAATATCTGTAAAACTGCCAAAAGTAATAATACCTACATGTTAGAATTCCTATAAATACTGAATGAAATAATGCAAGAGAATAATCTGCATGACTGGTTTAGATTAAGCACAGTGTGTGTTAGCAGAAAGCAGTACTCCTGGCATCAGTCCATTGTGGTAGCTGTATTTACTCTTTTCTAATTTTTTTATTGAGGTATATTTGATGTACAATGTTCTGTCAATTTCTGCTGTACAGCAAAGTGATCCAGTCATACACATTTCTACATTTTTTTCTCATAGTATTTTCCATTATGTTCTATCACAAATGATTGGATATAGTTCCCTATGCTATACAGCAAGACCTCATTACTTATTCACTCTAAATGTAATAGTTTGCATCTACTAATCCCAACTCCCAGTCCATCCCACCTCTCCTGCTCCCCCTTGGCAACCACAAGTCTGTTCTCCATGTCTGTAAGTCTATTTTTGTCTCTAGATAGGTTCATTTGCACCCTATTTTAGATCACACATAAGTGATAACATGTGGTATTTGTCTTTCTCTTTCATCAGTACTTCACTTAGTATGAGAATCTGTAGTTGCTACAAATGGCATTATTTTGTTCTTTTTATAGATGAGAAGTATTCCATTGTGTATAATGTACCACATTTTCTTAATCCATTGATTTGTCAATGGACATTTAGGTTGTTGCCATTTCTTGACTATTGTCAGTAGTGCTGCTATGAACATATGAGTGTATATATCTTTTTGAACTGTAATTTTGCTCAGATATATGCCCAGGAGTGGGACTGCTGGATCATATGGTGGTTCTATATTTAGTTTTCTGAGGAACTTCCATACTGTTTTCCATAGTGGTCACACCAATTTACTTTACTACCAACAGTGTAAGTGGGTTCCCTTTTCTCCACACCCTCTCTAGCATTTGTTATTTGTAGATTTATTAATGATGGCCATTCCAACAAGTGTGATGTGGTACCTCATTATAGTTTTCATTTGCATTTCTCTAATAATTAGTGATGTTGAGCATTTCTTCATGTGCCTGATGACCAGCTGTATGTCTTCTTTGGAGCAATGTCTACTTAGGTCTTCTGCCAATTTTTCAAATGGGTAGGGCTTGATATTACAGGTAGTAGGAAGATAATTGTGGTAAATTAAATCAGTTTTAATTCTCTATCCTTCCCTTTATATTCACCCTTTGTCATGTGGCTTTTTAGTTCCTCTTACTAAAGGAGAAGGGTATATTTTACTGACTCTTGTCTTTAGGTTTGCACATGTGACTTTCTTTAGCCAACTGAATGAAGTGATTGCATCAGGACTTCTGTTTTCTACTTACTCTCTTTGGCTTCTGTCATTACCATGAGAATAAACCCCTGATTATCCCACTGGTCCAAATGGAGAAGAGATATGTGAGCAGAGCAGACTCTAGGTCAAAATACAGACATGTGAACAAACCAAGATGATATCAGTAGTACAGCCCAGACTGCCCATAGGAAAAAGAAATGCTTATTGATATATGCCACTATGATTTTGCAGAGTTTGGGAGGTTTTTGGTGTCTTACTATAACAATAGTAAAGGAGTCAAACTCTACTTGGTAAACAGAAATCAGAAATTATACTGAGAATATTGCATCTCCACATTCACTCTCCTGAATACCTGAGCCTGCAGCTCAACTACTGAATAACTGAACAACAATTGGACTAAAATAAAATCAAATCCATAGGAAATGCTAGAGCAGCATTCAAAGATAAACCAGAGAGTTCCCATCGTGTCTCAGCAGAATCAAATCCGACTAGGAACCATGAGGTTGTGGGTTCAATCCCTGACTCAGTGGGTTAAGGATCTGGTGTTGCCATGAGCTGTGCTGTAGGTTGCAGTCATGGCTCAGATCTGTCATTGCTGTGGCTCTAATGTAGGCCAGCAGCTATAGCTCTGATTAGACCCCTAGCCTGGGAACCTCCATATGCCACAGGTGCAGCCTTAAAAAGACAAAAAAGATTAAAAAAAAGTAAAGATAAACCAGGAGGTTAAAAATTACATTTAGTAATTTAGAAAAAGAGAAAAGTGACCACACTCAGAATATTTACAGGAAAAGTTCATTTTTCTGAAAATTTAGTTAAAGAGTGGAAATTTTTAGAAATTGTCATTCTGCAAAAAGTAAAATAAACATATTGTCTGAGAATCTGATACCCAAAGTCAAAAGGAAAGAACACAGAAGGATGGAGATGAAATATATGAGATAAAACCAAAATCGATGTTGCAGGCAGTATGCAAAATATTTTTCAGAAAAAGCCCGAGGAAAACTATCTTCTCTCACTGGATACAGTAAGAGCATAGCTGATGATGCAGACAATGAAAATCTGTGAAGCTATTCCAAAATATGAAAATATAAAACAAAGGGATGAAAATATAAATGAGAAAATGGTAGAATTAGAAAGCATAGAATTAAGGACCAACATATAAATAATAGGTGATATTTAAAAACTCAAAGATCAGAGTTTCCTTGTAGTACAATGAGCTAAGGATCTGGTATTGTCACCACAGTGGCTCTGGTCACTGCTGTGGCTTGGGTTTGATCCCTGGTTCAGGGAATTTTGACATGCTATGGATGTGGTCGAAGAGTGAACAAAAACAAACAAAATAAAGACTCAAAAATAATTACAAATAAGACTTATAAAAAATACTTCTAGCAGTGAAAGTAATCTGCAGAGCTCACTCTCCTGGGAACAGCTTTTAACTACAAAAGCAAAGAAAATGTTCAATGTGTTAGAGATATAATTGAACTTTCTGAGGATAATAGCACACACAAGGCACAGGAGAAGGGAAAAAGAACATGTATACGATCCCACAGGTGAAAGAGAAAATACAAATTGGCAAACATCAAAGAAAAAAAAATTAAAGGGAATTGTTTAAGGGTCTGGAAGGCCAGACTGAAAATGTTGAACTGATGGCAAATTAAAGCTACTAGAGATTATTTATCAAGGATGTCTATGATTGAAATAATATAAAAGACATCAATTTTAGTGGATAAAAGTAGAATAAATCAATAAGGCAAAATCTTGATAAAAATATGAATTCAGGACTGGGAGGGTATCAGTTACTATAGGAGAATATTGTTTAACAACACATGGTAGAGACTGATGAGAAAAAATAATCATTACTGAGTAAAGGATTAAATCACTGAGAGGAAAACGAATAAGATAATGAGGATCAAAGATTTGGGGGAACACTGCACTAATTCACTGAATTTCTAAGTATCAGAACACTTATAAGTATCCTTACATTTATGTTCTAAGGAATACCTGGTTCTTCTAAAATAATAACAGTCTACACATGGTGCCTTCCAAAGATACTCAGAACATTATCCTTTAAAGGCTAGGGTACCACTTTAAGTAGCACCTTACAGAAAGACTTCTTGGTGATTTTGAACAAGTATGACCTCATGGCCTATTGCTAAAGGGCGGAAAAGAATAAAAGAAGCACTGGATGGGATTAAGCTGGTGGCATAGAAGGAATGGAGCTCAACTGCTCTCTCCCCCCCCAAAAAAAAAAAATTCACAACTAAATGCTGAGCAATCTTCAACCAAATGGACTGGAAACCTTAAAAAAGATATCCTACTCCAGAAGACAAAGAGGAGGCCACATCAAGAGGTAGGAGGGGCAATTATGTGATATAAGCAACCCATACCTCTCAGATGGGAAGCCCCACAGATTGGAAACTAACTGATTCACAGAGACTCACCTACAGGAGTGAGATTTCTGAGCCCCACATCGAACACCCACGTGTGGGTATCTGGCACTGGGAGAAAGAGCCCCCAGAAGATCTGGCATTGAAGGCCAGTGGGGCTTGTGCACAGGAGCTCCAAAGGACTAGGGGAAATGGAGACCCCATGCTTAAAAGGTGCACACAGACTTTCACATGCACTGGGTTCCAGGTCAAAGAAAAGTCTCCAAGGGAATCTGGGTCAAACCTGACTGCAGTTCTTGGAGGACCTCCTGGGAAAGCAGCGGTGAATGTGGCTTATTGTGGGGGAAGGACATTGCAAGCAAAACTCTCAGGAATATTCAGCAGTGTGCCATTCTCTAGAGGTGGCCGTTTTTGGAAAATCTGGCCCCACCCGTCAGTCAGCACTGAGAAGCCCCAGGGCAAACAACAATCCAGGTGGGATCACAGCCCCACCCATTAGTAAACAGGCTGCCTAAAGATCCCCCAGGCACACAGCCCCACCTCTAATCCCATCCAGAGACAAAGCCCTACCCACCAGAGGGACAGGAATCAGCTCCACCTACCAGTGGGCAGGCATCAGTCACTCCAACAGGAAGCCTACAGCAAGCCCCAATACCAACCTCAGCCACAAGGGGGGAAGACACTAAAAGTAAAAGAGGCTACAACTCTACTATCTATAAAAAGGTCACCACACCAAAAACCTATAACAATGAAAACTGAGAGAACTATACCTCAGATAAGGGAGAAAGAAAAACCCCCAGAAAAACAGCAAAGTGATAAGGAGATTCTCAGCCTCCAGGAAAAAGACTTAGACAGTCGATGCTGAAGATGATGCAAGACATTGGAAATGAACTGGTGACAAAGATGGATAATTTACAGGAAACACTGAGCAAAGAGATACAAGATATAAAAATTAGGACAGATTAGTGGAAATCACGGGTATGGAACAGTAAAGAGAAAAAAGATTGAAAACAAATGAAGAGAGTCTCAGAGAACTCTGAGACAACATTAAACACACCAACATCCATATTATAGGGGTGCCAGAAGGAGAAGAGAAAGAGAAGGGGACAGAAAAAAATATTTGAAGAGATAATAGCCGAAAATGTCCCTAACATGGGAAAGGAACCACTCACTCAAATCCAGAAAGCACAACAAGTACCCACATAAAATAAACCCAGGGAGAAACACCCTGAGACACATATTAATCAAACTGACCAAAATTAAAGACAAAGAGAAAATCTTGAAAGCAGCAAGGGAAAAGAAACAAATAACACACAAGGGAACCCCGATAAGGTTATTGGCAGATTTTTCACCAGAAACTCTGCAGGCCAGAGGGAGTGGCATGATATACTTCACTTGATGAAAGGAAGAAACCTCCAACCAGGGTTACTCTACCCAGCAAGGCTCTCATTCAGATTTGAAGGGGAAGTCAAAAGCTTCACAGACAAGCAAAAGCTAAGAGAATTCAACAACATTAAACCAGCCTTACAACAAATACTAAAGGAACTTCTCTAGGCAGATAAGAAAAAGCCACAACCAAAAACAAAAATACCACAAATTACAAGGCTCACCAGTAAAGGTATATATACAGTAAAGATATGAAATCATCCATGCACAATTATGCCACCAAAATCAGAAATTGTGAGAAGAGGAAGGTACAAATACAGTACAATGGAGATGCACTTGGAATTAAGAGACCAACAACTTAAAACAATCTCATATATATATAGACTCTCATATCAAAATGTCAGAACAACTGCAAACCAAAAATGCACAACTGATATACAAACAAATAAGAAAAATCAACACAAATACAACACTAAAGATAGTCATCACACCACAAGAGAAGAGAACAAGAGAAGGGAAGACAAAAGAGCAACAAAAACAAAAGCAACTAATAAAATGGGAATAAGAACATACATATCAATAATTACCTTAAATGTTAATAGACTAAACGCCCCAACCAAAAGACACAGACTGGCTGAATGGATACAAAAAAAGACCCATATATGTGCTGTCTTCAAGAGACCCACTTCACTTCTAGGGACATATACAAATTGAAAGTGAGAGGATGGAAGAAAATATTCCATGCAAACGGGAATCAAAAGAAGCTGGAGTAGCAATACCCATAACAGAAAAAATAGACTTTAAAATGAAGAATATTTTAAGGGACAAAAAAAGGACATTACATAATGATCAAAGGATCAATCCAAGAAGAAGATATAAAAATTTTAAATATCTACACACCCAACATAGGCTCACCACAGTATATAAGGCAACTGTTAACAACCTTAAAAGGACAAATCAATAACAACAAAATCATAGTGAAGGACTTTAACACTCCATTTATAGCAATGGACAGATCAACCAGACAGAAAATCAATAAGGAAACACAGGCCCTGAATGAAGTATTAGACCAGAAGGATTTAATAGATATACGACATTCCATCCAAAAGCAACAGAATACACATTCTTCCTCTCAAGTGCACATGGAACATTCTCTAAGATAGGTCACATCCTGGGCTACAAATCCAAACTTGGTAACTTTAAGAAAACTAAAATCATATCAAGCATCATTTCCAACCACAATGCTATGCGACTGGAAATCAACAAGAAAAAAACTGCAAAAAACAAACATGTGGAGACTCAACAACATGCTGCTAAACAACCAATGGATCACCGAAGAACTCAAAGAGGAAATTAAAAAATACCTAGAAGCAAATGACAATGAAGATACGACACTCCAAAACGTATGGAATGTAGCAAAAGCCATTCTAAGAGGAAAGTTTATAGCAATACAAGCCCACCTCAGGAAACAAGAAAAAGCCCAAATAAACAAGCTAACTTTACATCTAAAGCAGCTTGAGAGAGAAGAACAGACAAGACCTAAAGTTAGTAGAAGGAAAGAAATCATAAAGATCAGAGCAGAAATCAATGAACTAGAAACAAAGAAAACCATAGAAAAGATCAATGAAACGAAAAGCTGATTCTTTGAAAAGATCAACAAAATTGATAAACACCTAGCCAGACTTACCAAGCAAAAAAGAGAGAGGACTCAAATCAATAAAATTAGAAATGAAAAAGGACAAGTAACAATGGACATCACAGAAATACAAAGGATCATAAGAGGCTACTATATGCAACTATACGCCAATAAAATGGAAACCTAGAAGAAATGGACAAATTCTTAGAAAGGTACAATCTTCCAAGACTAAACCAAGATGAAATAGAAAAGATGAACACACCAATCACAAGAACTGAAATCAAAACTATGATTTAAAATCTTCCAACAAACAAAAGTCCAGGACCAGATGGCTTCACAGGTGAATTCTATCAAACATTTAGAGAAGAGTTTACACCTATCCTTTTGAAACTACTCCAAAAAAGTGCAGAGGAAGAGACACTCCCAAACTCATTCTTTTTTTTATCTTTTTTGTCTTTTTGTCTTTTTGCTATTTCTTGGGCTGCTCCCGCGGCATATGGAGGTTCCCAGGCTAGGGGTCCAATCGGAGCTGTAGCCACCGGCCTATGCCAGAGCCACAGCAACGCAGGATCCGAGCCGCATCTGCAACCCACACCACAGCTCACGGCAATGCTGGATCGTTAACCCACTGAGCAAGGGCAGGGACCGAACCTGCAACCTCATGGTTCCTAGTCGGATTCGTTAACCACTGCGCCATGACGGGAACTCCTCAAACTCATTCTATGGGGCCACCATCATCTTGATACCAAGACCAGACAAAGATACCACAAAAAAAGAAAACTACAGGCCAATTTCACTGATGAACATTGATGCAAAAATTCCCAACAAAATACTACAAACCACATCCAACAGGACATTATAAGGATTGTACATCATGATCAAGTGGGATATATCCCAGGGATGCAAAGATTCTTCAATATACACAAATCAATCAGTGTAATACACCACAGCAACAAACTGAAGAATAAAAACCATATGATCCTCTCAATAGATGCAGAAAAAGCCTTTGACAAAATTCAGCACCAATTTCTGATAAAAAACCCTTCGGAAAGTGGGCACAGAGGGAGCCTACCTCAAACATGATAAAGGCCATATATGACACACCCACAGTGAACATCATTCTCAATGGTGAAAAACTGAAAGAATTCCCCCTGAGATCAGGAACATGACAAGGATGTCCGCTTTCATGAGTATGCTTCAACATAGTTTTGGAAGTCCTAGCCACAGCAATCAGAGAAGTAAAAGAGATAAAAGGAATCCAAATTGGAAAGGAAGAAGTAAAACTATCCCGATTTGCAGATGACATGAAACTATACCTAGAGAATCCTAAAGACTCTACCAGAAAACTGTTAGAGCTCATCCATGAATTTGGCAAAGTCACAGGACACAAAATTAATACACAGAAATAGACTGCATTTCTATATACTAACAACAAAAAATCAGAGAGAGAAATTAGGGAAGCAATCCCGTTTACCATCAGATCAAAAAGAATAAAATACCTAGGAGTAAACCTACCTAAAGAGACAAAAGACCTATACTCTGAAAACTATAAGACATTGATGAAAGAAATCAAAGATGACACAAATAGATGGAAAGACATACTATGCTCTTGGACTGGAAGAGTCAGTATTATCAAATGACTATACTACCCAAGGAAATCTACAGATTCAATGCAATCCCTGTCAAATTACCAAGGACATTTGTCACAGAACACGAACAAAATATTTTAAAGTTTGTTTGGAAGCACAAAAGACCCAGAATGGCCAAAGACATCCTGAAAAAGAAAAATGGACCTGGAGGAATCAGACTCCCGGACTTCAGACTATACTACAAAGCAACAGTCATCAAAACCATATGGTACAGGCACAAAGACAGAAATACAGATCAGTGGAACAGGATAGAAAGCCTAGAATTAAACCCACGCACCTAAGGCCAACCCATCTATGACAAAGGAGGCAAGAATATACAATGGAGAAAAGACTGCCTGTTCAATTAGTGATGATGGGTAAACTGGACAGCTGCATGGAAAAGAATGAAATTAGAACACTTCCTAACACCATACACAAAAAGAAATTCAAAATGGATTAAAGACCTACATATAAGACCAGACACTAAAACTCTTAGAGGAAAACATAGGCCAAACACTCTCCAACATAAACGACAGCAACATCTTCTCAGATCCACCTCTTAGAGTAATGACAGTAAAAACAAAAATAAACAAATGGTACCTAATCAAACTTAAAAGTTTCTGCACAGCAAAGGAAACCCTAAACAACACGAAAAGACACCCCACAGAGTGGGAGAAAATCTTTGCAAATGAATCAACTGGCAAGGGATTAATCTCCAAAATTTATAAACCCCTCCTACCACTCAATACCAAAAAAATGTACAACCCCATCAAAAAATGGGCAGAAGATCTAAACAGACAATTCTCCAAAGAAGACATATGGATGGCCAAAAAACACATGAAAAGATGTTCAGCATCACTCATCATTAGAGAAATGAAAATCAAATCCACTATAAGGTACCACCTTACACCAGCAAGAATGGCCATTGTCAAAAAGTCTACAAACAATAAGTGCTGGAGAGGGTGTGGAGAAAAAGGAACCCTATGACACTGTTGGTGGGAATGTAAATTGGTGCAACAACTGCAGAAAATAGTATGGAGATTCCTCAGAAAACTAAAAATAGAACTACCATTTGATCCAGCAATCCCACTCCTGGACATCTATCCAGAGAAAACCATGATTTGAAAAGACACACGTACTCCAATGTTCATTGCAGCACTATTTGCGATAGCCAAGACATGGAAACAACGCAAATGTCCATTGACAGAGGAGTGGATCCAGAAGATGTGGTACATATACACAATGGAATATTACTCAGCCATTAAAAAGAACAAAATTTTTAGCAACATGGATGGACCTAGAAATTATCATGCTGAGTGAAGTCAGTCAATGAGATACCAACATCAGATGCTTTCACTGACATGTGGAATCTGAAAAAAGGACACAATGAACTTTTTTGCAGAACAGTTACTGACTCAAAGACTTTGAAATACTTATGGTTTCCAAAGGAGACATATCAGAGGGGTAGGGGGATGCACTGGGGTTGTGGGATGGAAATCCTTATAAAATTGGATTGTGATGATCATTGTACAACTATAAATGTAATAAATTCACTTAGTAATAAAAATAAATTAATTAAAAAATTAAAATCAAAATAAAAAAGAATAAAAGAAGCAATCTAGAAGCCAAATTAATACTCTATTGTATCAAAATTATTTTTACAAAAATAGCAATGTTAAAAGAGCAAATATGTTTAAATACTATTATCCTTGGCTTGGTAATTGTAAAAAAGAAAAAAATCAAAAAAGTACTGCTGTTTAATTTACTTATTTATCCAAGGGAAAATAATGCACAGAAGAAGAAAGCCAAAGTCATCAAAGGGAAATTTTTCAGTACCAGGAAAGGTTATGAGCATGAATCTGTTTAAAGTATTTTCATGTTTAGTGATATACTCTCTGTTCTACAATACGAAGATTTTTACCCAATATATACACCAATCAAACAAAACACTGAAGCACATAAATGTAATGCCTACTATTTTTAATGTAATATATGGAGACCTGGGCCCCAATCCTAAATCTGCCACTAACAATTTACCGATTTTAGATACATAACAATCTCTAAAGGACCCAATTCCTATCCTTCTTTTAAAGCTGAATTGATGATAAAGTTAAATTGACATCTTCCATAGTTCGATGTTAAAATAGAATCAGTTCATAAGTAATTTCTTCTCCAGAATGAATTCAAGTTTGCCAAAGACTTATGTACAGAACAAAACAAAAAGAATAAGTCTCTCAGCTTCCGCTGAATCTTAGTCAAACTGCTTAATGTGCAAGAAGGTCAAAGAAAAAAGAAGATTGGAAGATGTTTGCTGAGTATTAAGATAATATATTAGTACACAGGAAGGTATATAAATCCCTCATTGCCATCATAGGACAAAAATTAATAACTAGGGAAACAAGTTCTCTTCAAAAAGTAACTAACAGTTGTGTGTCAATTATAACTTAACAAAATAAATAAAATTTAAAAAGCAAAACAAAGCAACCAACATAGCTCTGCTATAGATGTTCTTGAAAAACTGACTGAAATAAAAGCCTTTCCCCCAAAATTTATTTGCTTTAGAAAAATTCAAGAAAATTAGTGCCATCTTTTAATTAATTATCCATTTAAGAGTACCATCCATCACCAAGTGTTTAATTAATATCTACTTTGTATTTACTTCTATTAAGTGCTGAGGGAGCTATTTAGGCAAAGTCTGTACCCAGAAGACAACATTTTTATCCTTTTACTTTTTTATTGAGATGTAATTGGCATATAACACTGTATTAATTTCAAGTGATTTAATATTTGTATATCTTGTGGAATGATCATCAAAATAAGTCTAGTTAATATCCATCACCATAGTTAACAAAAAATTTTTTTCTTGTGATTGAGAACTTTTAAGATCTACCTGCTTAGCAACTTAGCAACAAATATATAATAAGGTACTGCTAACAATGGGCACCCTATTGTATATTACATCCCCGTGGCTTATTTTATAACTAGAAGTTTGTACATTTTGACCTCCTTCATGTTTCACTCACCGCCCCTCCCCCACCCTCTGCCTAGCAAACCATTAGTCTAGAAACAAGATTTTATTTGGAGAGATAAGAATAATAACAGTTCTTTTAATTATCTAAATATAGGGGGGCCAACATTAACTCTAAAATTTACAATGTGGATTTGAAACTATTTTAAGAAATTTAGGGGAGAGACTAATTTGGACGGGAGTAACGAGGGGAAGTTTAACGAATTAGGCAAAATAAATTTAGAAAGTGGGTAGAATTGGAGTAGGTAGGAAGAAGAAATATCTTCCAAACATGTGCTAGGAAAGAAAGAAACCTGAGCAGGGACTTAGAGACAAGATGGAGGTAATTTAATGAGGACAAAAAGCAATCATAAAATTTCAGATTTCCGCCAGAACCAAATGCTTTCCCTTCTTCTCTAGCCATTATTTTGGTGCCAAAGCAATCCCAGAAAGTATTCATGTCAACAGAAAGTAAGAACATGTGCCAAAAAAAATCAGTGCACAGGAGTTCCTGATGCGGCACAGTCGGTTAGGAATCTGACTGCAGCAACTCGGGTTGCTGCAGACATGCAGGTTCCATCCCTGACCCAGCACAGTAGCTTAAAGAATTGCTGTAGCTGTGATATACGTCCACAGCTGCAGTTAGAATTGGATCCCTGGCCCAGGAATTTCCATATGCTGTGGGTGCGGCCATTTAAAAAAATCAGTGCATACAATCTTGTTATTATTTGTGGTATACTCAGCACTACCCCTAAACCCAGAGGAAAGTGGGAAGTCAGGTATTTTCCCCCAGGCAGGGGCATCTTGCCATGGAATTCTCAATAACCAGGGCTTTGGCTGTAATTAGGCCAAATCTTCACTTGAATCTAAATGTGCTTTTGAATGTTTGGTAGAATCCATGAATCTAGCGGTGAAGGTTCTGTTGGATCATGCCACCAAAAGTGGCTAGAGTGCGGTACCTGGTCCTCTAATTAATGAGTAGATATTCTCTTAGAAGAAAGATGGTATGCAAAGGAGAAGCAATGCCAAGTAGTTAAGCTGTGAGCCACATGGGAAGTCCAATGGTATGGAAAATAGAGTGAAAAATCTTTGAAAATCAGTGAAGGATTCTGGGTAGCACTCTATCTGGCAGAAGTGAAAGGGAGAGGGTGCTGGGCAGGGTACAGCAGGGGAACAGGGGACCGTGGCTATGGGTGAGTTTGATCTGGACTTTCTTCTTGATCAGAGATAACTGCCCATTTAAGTGCTGTGATCAATAACACAGCCCAGCCTACCATGTCAAGTTTACTGATTTCTTCTTTGCTGATCCCTCTTTGAGGCTCATGGCCTAAGGATCTTTTCCTTTTGGCATATAATTTTATAAACATTTGACTACATTTACCATTTTTTTGTTTATTTGTTCAAGTGACAGGCAGGGAGATTCTGAAATTCTGATTCATTTTGTAATTTTTTGTGTGTGTGTGTGTCTTTTTAGGGCTGCACACATGGCACATGGAGGTTCCCAGGCTAGGGGTCAAATCAGAGCTGTAGCAGCTGGCCTAAACCATAGCCATAGCAAAGTGGGATCCAATCCACATCTGAGACCTACACCTCATCTCACGGCAATGCCGGATCCCTATCCCACTGAGGGAGGCCAGGGATCGAACCTGCGTCCTCATGGTTGCTAGTCAGATTTGTTTCTGCTCTGCCATGACAGGAACTCTCATTTTTTAGTTTTTTCCAGAAGCTTGTTTGTTTATTTGTATTATTGTGGGGAAGGTCAGTTACTGGCTATGTTTTCTTAATCTCTGTATATCCTAAGGTGAGATGATGCCAGAGCTGATGCTAAGCGTCCTATGATACAGAGGACAGTATCCCTTCCAGCCCCAAACATCAATATTAAGACTGTCAAGAAATACTGCTCTATACCAGCACAACAACCAGTGGGAAAATATGATTGAAAAAAATTAAGATACCATTCATAACAGCAACACAGACTGCAACATATGTAGGGATTAACCTAACAATACATTTATAGGAACTTAATGGAGAAAATGTTAAACTCTCTTAAAAGGCCTAAAAGAAAACCTAAATTAATGGACACATATTTTATATTCATGGATATATTTACTTCATATTGTAAGAATTATCAATTCTTTCCTAAAGGAACCAGTAAATTTGAATAATTCAAATTTTAAAATCATTACTATTGGGGGAAATTTTCACTCTGATTCTAAAGTTTTTAATGGAATGGTAGTTAGGGAACTGTATCCTACGCTTTTTTTGAACACTTAAAATTTAGCATGTTTATTTATTCAAAAGAATGTTCTCTTTATTACATTAAAAACACAACAAAACAACAACAAATGAAATGACAACAACAGAAAATCTCACAGTAAAAACTGACTTTTGGTACTGAATAGAAAAAGAGACTGTAGACACAGCTGTCCTAAACAGACTGACATGAAACCGAATATATTTTTGAATGGTTGGTTACTTCTTGCAAAAAAAAATGCATTAAAAGGCAGATGTAGAAACATATTGAAGTTTGTTGTTTAGGGGCATTCATTTCCATAGTCCAGCGCAAATTGTAGCAATCCTCAGTATACAGAGTTTAACCTTTTTGAAGATAACTAAAGTTTTTCACCTTGAAGGATAAAATATGTCTACAGTCACTAGAAAATTAGTTTTTAAAACAACATTAAAGCTATCTTAACATCATCATTTTAAGTGTGCATATCTATAGCTGCATACAAAATTAAGCCTAGATAATCAGATAGAAAGTTCTGAATGTCATTTTCCCTTGGTTCTTCCCTGACATGGCATTCTACTAATTTTTGTACATGTTTTATATCAAAACTCCCTAACGCTAATCTCTCAGAAAACTCATTAATCTGCATTAATAGCCTTTCTGGGAAGCTGTAAGTTTAATCAATTCTGATTTGATAAGGGTCTCTAATGCTTTCAGTGATGGGAGAGTACTGAGCAACAAACTCTTCAGAACCATCAGCATTTTCTGAAGTCATGTCAGATGCTGATAAAGTGAAATTCCTCATACAACACAGGAATGTAATTCCCAATTCTTTATCCACCAAGAAGGTTAATAAAATAGAAGGCCCTCAAAATGTTATCTAAATACTCAAAGAGAGATAACTTATTAAAACATAGTATTTCTTCATAATCTGGGCACTTTTTTATTTAGATAATGCAAGCTGTTTTTGCAGGGACCTGACAGAGCTTTAGAAGTCACTGTTAGGCTCAGGTTTTAAATGTCTATCAACCACAATGAAGGCAATAACTTGGTTAACTGCCACTTTTTGCAGCAAATACCTTACCTCTGAGCTACACCCCAATTCACTATATTTATATGTCTTTTTTATTGTTTACATAATCTTTCACATCAATCATCTTATTTTCTTCTCACTACTCTATGAAGCAGGAGAGAAAAAGGATGTTGCTATTACCAATGGGGAAATGGAACTTAGGCGCCAACATCTAGAAAGGAACAAAATGGGAATCAGGCCTGGGGCCCTTGACCCCAAGTTCACTGCCCTTCTACCACACTCTGTTGGGCAAGAACCACAACAGTCTCAGTAGAATCTCTTCCAAGAAAAAAAAATATTTAAAACACAAGGACTCAGGTCAGGTTAAAGGACTTTATGGTTATTTAACAAACTGGTTCCTTGGCGCTAATCTGCTGTTCTCATGGGAAAAGCTACTGCTGGTCAGCCATCAAAATAAGATACTTGCTATTTGGTTTCTCCAAAATCAGAGTAGTTTTGTACCAACTCGCATCATTCTTCTCTGAAGGTTCCATCCAATCTGTCAGGATGCATGAGGAGCTTGATGCAGGCAGGAGGTAGTCTGTGGCTAGTAGCCTACAGGATTCTTGAGGATGATGCTCTCTTATTATTCTCTATGTCCCAAGTGCCCCAGGGTAATGCCTATTACATACAGAAATTATATGCATATATACATACATACATACACATATTTAAATTAAATTCTGAATTCTAATGGACTTCCCCTCTGCTATGACACTGACCCAGTAGGTCTACACAGGTCTACACACCATACGGAAGCACCTCTCATGCCTAGAGCTCATGAAATTACCTTTTTGGCCTTGCAGGACCCCCAAACATTCTGGTTTTTCCCACATCCACATCTCTGTACCATGAAGTTAGTATTCCTTTCCTTCTTGGCCCTTCTGCAGAACTAAGTTCTCCTCTTCTTTCAAGTCACAGATCAAATGCCACTTTTCTGTAGTTTCTCTGACTCCCACCACAGGCCAGTTCACACAAATAAACTTTGTCCTGATTTGGACTGCTGTCACACTTTTTACTGTCCCCAATTATGACATCTGTGATGCAAGTGGTTGGTCAATCATTTTGGATTAAGTTTTTGGTTTTGTTTTCATGCATAATGCCATAGTATAAGTAAAATCAATTTCAATAAAAGTAATTTTATTTTATGGAGGCAAGAGATTGTTTTTATTAATCATAATGTATAATCGAGCTTGGTTCTGATCAGATTTCAGCACATATAAATATTTAAGAACTCTAATTTAGAGTGTGAAGTTAGGATTTATAAATACAAAATAGTATCTCTTGGCCTCCAATTTCAAATGGCTAAAACACTTACTGAACTAGCTTTGAGAATACCAGTATTAAGAGAAATGAAATTGCCTGGAGTTCCTGTCATGGCTCAGCGGTCAACGAATCCAACTAGTATCCATGAAGATGTGGGTTTGATCCCCGGCCTCGCTCACTGGGTTAAGGATCTGGCTTGCTGTGAGCTGTGGTGTAGGTCACAGACTTGGCTGGGATCTTGCATTGCTGTGGCTGTGGTGTAGGCTGGCAGCTACAGCTCCAATTCGACCTCTAGCCTGGGAACCTCCACATGCCACGGATGCAGCCCTACAAATCAAAAAATGAAACAAAACAAAAAAACTGATCAAATGAGAAAAGGTATACTAAAGCACTTGAAAATTAAAAAGTGCTATGTCAGATTATTTTTATTCAACTGCACTGAATTAAACCATTTGAAGGGTAACCATTTGCCACCAGCTTTTTATTTTCATAGTTCCAAGCTGACCTTTGGCTTATATTGCCTTTGTTAAAATCTCTACATAGTCAACTTTAGGAAGAAAAGCAAACAACTTTAAATATTTTTTTTCTCCCTGAGTATTAGAGGCAGATCCTTATGGATACTTCCAAAGAGGTAATCAAATTGCCTTTAAAAACATTATATAGCAAGTAATGTGTGCTCTATTTCATTTTCAGTCTGGTCTGCTCTTAATTTTTTATTTTGCCTGTTCACCTCACTGTATATTGGAAATATGTTTCCCATAGTTCTCATTTTCTAGAAATCATATATGCTGACTGGGGTCTCTGATTTTGTTTACTGAATTTTTTCACGTGGCATGGAAATTTAGCTTCACATTTTCTAATGATGTAAAAGAATAGCAAGGATCCAAGAAGAAAGTGAAGTCTCTCCCATCCTTCATATGCAACATGAACTTGAATAGCCCAGGCCAGATGAAAGCAGGCCAACAAATACTCTACCTGTGTGCAGGCAGGTTAGGATGCCAGCAGACTCAGAGTGCTAAGACACTAACAGAGGACAGTGACCAGCTTTATGTTGGCCTATGACATCGGAGGTACTATAATACTTGTCTAGGAAAAAAAATGCATTTTTATTTTCATTTTTTGCTTAAACTTGTCTATTCCGGCCATGAACTGAATAGTTAGGGCCTGCAGAGACACGAAATAACACAAAAGTTGAAGCTCCCATGATGACCTGTTTTCTCTCTGACACAGGAGAAAGAGAGAAGACTGGGTTTCTACTTGGCACAGTGAAAGCTGCTCTGGTTCACCTTCCAAAGTGAACAGGGCAGTGACCTTCTATAGTCCCTTACACACGGGCATGTTAAAAACGCTTTCACGAGCAAAAGGCTTCACTCACCTCTCTTGAGAGGCTTCCCACGATCACATAGTTCTCAATCGTGAAGTATCTCTTCTTCACTTTCCTAATGTTTAGTCAAAATGTTTTTCTTTCTAACCTTAGTCTTATTAATTATAGTTGTATTCCTCTGTAACATCTTAGATAATTCTCTTTGCCCCTTGAATCTTTTAAAAAGTAGTAGGTGGTCAATATGTGATTCTCCTTGTCCTCTTGCCAGACAATGTATATTCTATAGTCTTTATTTTCCCTCATCAGATGTATTCTTCTGTTTTTTTAATTATTTCAATTGCTCTTTTCTGATTCCTTGTCCTCCAAAATTGTTTCCAAATCTAAAGTGATTAGATGCCCCAATGTTAGCTAACCCCGTGTTGTCACTATTCTGAGCCATTAACATTTATTAAACAACTTAATCCTCAAAACAGCTCTATGAAGTCAAGTCTAATATTTTAGCAATTGGACTGATTGGGCCTAGAAAGGCTGAGTAATTTGTTATTACTTTAAAATTGTATTCGTCTGGTAGGTGGCAAAATTAGGATTGGAACTCAGGCCTTCTAGTTCCAAAGCCTTTGTCTTAACTGCTATATCAAACTGTGACCTAGTAACAACCAGCCTTTTAGATTAAATTTGAACTATTATTTCCTTTATTCACAATATGAACATATTTATAGAAAACCAAAAGTTAAATCAGAATTGGAAGAAAGTGTATTTAAATGACTTTTTTTCTTATGCTGTAATAACACAATTCAGCATACATTCTATCTTCTCTTACTTTTTAATCCCAACTGAAAATGAATCAAACAGCCTGCCATTCTTCCACTGTCATTTCATGGTCTCACTGAGATATTTTGACTCCAAAAATTATCTTTTATAATACAAGTATCCCTGGGGGAAGGGAGAGTTATGTCTCAGTTATTATCAGCTAACAATATGTGTGTGCTTGTGCATATGTGTGTATACATTAAAAAATGAACATATATATTCTTTTTATGGTTATATATATATGTATATATTTTGTTACCATAAAAAGAATACATGAAAGTTCAGTGACAACACAAACTGAACACTTACATATGTATTTGCTTGACTGAAAGTAGACACTTCTACTTTCTGATGTTCTACAATTTACATTTAACTGTCATCAAAATATATTTACTTTTTAAACAGATTACTCTCAATTGTACAGTATGTTCTTGGTTATACAGTATCTGTAATTTTTCTCAAGTTGAACACAGTCTAAAATAGTATATATTCACTCATTTATTCACCAAATCCCTGTGGGGGTACTTATGCTAGTATAGATATTAAAGTGGCTGTGATATATTTAAGAGGGGAGGTGTCAAATAAATAAGTATTCCACCCTGGAGCATGGAAATGGAGCTGAAACAAGAATTGAAAACATACGCCACTGACAAAACCACTATAGATAGAACATATTCCCAAATGGAAATGGCCAATTATGCTTTTACTCTTAAATTAAACCTGAGTAAACATATGTATTGGCAATAATTAGAGCAGTAAAAAGAGCAACCTAGAGCCATAATAAATTGCGTACTAAAATTTAACGATAAAAGTGTCTTAGGTAACAAGACTGAGTAAAATGCCTAGCCCAGTCCCTTACTTATAACAAGTATCAATAAATATTTGTAGAAGGAACAATAATATAAATAATATAACTCTTCTTGTGCAAAATTTTGTTTTTCATTGAGTTACATAATGGCTCTGAACCTATCATCCACAAGCCCACCTTTCAGAGGGATATTACATCATCGTTCTCATAATAATAATAGTAATAATTAGTAATGCAAATTATTATCTTACTCTCTTCCCTTATAAAACATTCTTTCTGATAAACTTGGACTCTAAATTCTAGGCTTTCAGCAATTTCCCCAACCTTATTCACCAAATAAAAACAAAACATAAACAGTGTGTCCAAATGCACAAGGGCCCCTTGCCATTCATCATCCCTTGAAACTTTACTGTTGTCTGACAATGAGTGGCTGCTCTGGTCAGGGCCCTGGATATATACATATACCTGCACCTCCCTATCTGAAGTTGTAGCTGGTGGAACCCCTGGTCTCCCATTGCCTGAATCTAACTATAGGTGACCTCATACCTAATGTCTAAAGTTGGCTCTCCGTGAATTTCAGGTGTTGGTTCTATCTAAGAAGCAGTGGCCTCTGGGTGTCTAGCTAGGTACCCTCCAGAACCTCTTAGGGAAGGTGAGCCTAAAACCACTCTCTCCTTCCATCATCTTGCTTATCTTACTTGAGTCCTGTTCACACATATCAACAGAGTTGAATCTGAGAATCGGCCAACACAAACACTGAAAACAAAGCAGAAGGAATGACCCCACATTTTCTTTGAAAGACCGAAAACCATTCAGTTGGCCCACTGCCTTCCCAATTTATGATTCCTGTTCCAGTTTGCTAGTGTCTCCTAATAGTTTGAACATTTGGGAATCACTTTATTTTAACCTTTTGTCTTTGGTATGTTTGCTTAATATTTATTGTCTTTATGTAAGGCCCACTCAGATCCTTAGCCTTTTTTAATAAAGAGAATAGCATTTTGTCTTTTCTTCATGAAGTACAGAATGAACGGCTGTGCTAAAACCAGCTTCATTTTCTCCCTAGTCAGATTTATGTTGTAGAGTATAAATTAAAAAGAGAAGAGAAACACACAGAGACAGAGCTATCTTTATAACCACTACAGACTTGCCCTTTCCCTCATCCCCAATTTCAAAAAAAAAAAGATAGCATAGAGCTTCATGTTGGCATGTTCCACAGTCAGGAAGAACATGAGCTCAACTGTGTATGCAAAAACTTAGTTGTTTTTTCTTTGATTCATCTGATAGCATCACACTGGGTCAGTTTCTTGTTTATGCTATCTTTATTGTTTCTGGTCTTAGAACAATAAACAGCCCTAAGTGGTTTCAATTACAGCAGCAAAACTGTGCGAATGAACTTTGGCTTTGTTTCATGTTTGAATAGGGGGTTTTTATGGTTTTATAAATGGTGATGTTTAGGAATCTTGCCAATGCTGTTCTATAAACAGTGAAGAGTCACAATTGCCAGCTCTAGGCCTTTAATCACCCAAATATTCTTCCCCTGATATGGATAAAATATTTTTAACTTTGTTCCATGGAGATGAATAGGAATGATGAAATAATCTGTGGATTCAACAATTTGCATAAACAAGGTATTGGATTTTTTTTTTTTTTTGGCTGCACCCACAGCATATACAAATTCCTGGGCCAGGGACTGAACCTACACCTCAGGAGTGACCCAAGCTGCTGCAGTGACAATACTGGCTCCTTAACCCACTGCACCACAAGAGAACTCCTGGAATGTTTTTGCTGGTCATCTAACTGTAAGCTGATGCCTGATTTTTTTTTTTTTTTAATGTCTTCTTTAACTGCAGGAAAATATTTGTTAGTTGGCATTCATTTCTTAACAAATATAAAACACAATTATATGAGAAAGGATGAATTAAAGGATAAACTTTTGGTAACAGTGATAGCACCTCCTCTTCCTAATTTCACTGGCTTCGCAGAATAAATATTTATATATAAGATATATAGTCAGTCAAGGAGCAATATTACCTCATGTTTTTCACAATCACTTGGGAGAGGGAATTCCAGAGATTCTTGCACCAACAATTAAATGCTCTAGAATTAGTAACACAGGCCCTCCAACCACAAGGAGTCTAGGAAATTCAATCTTTCATTTGCCCTAGCTCAGTGATAGAGTAAATCACCAATTCATTTACAGAACCTGAAGTTTCCATCTCACAGAATGTTCCAGGAAAAAGTCATCTGTTGGTTGAATCTATTAGTCGGCTAGGGCTGCCATCCACAGACAGGGTGACTTCACAGAAATTTATTTCTCAGTTTTGAAGCCTAGAGGTCCAACAGCAAGCTTTCTTTCTCTTGAAGCCTCTCTCCTTAGCTTGCAGATGGCCACCTCCTCCCTGTCCTCACATGGCCTTTTCTCAGTGCACATGCATCCCCCGGGTCTCCTTCTCTTCTTAGAAGAACACCGGTCATTTCGGTGCCACCCTATTGATCTCATTTTTAACATATTTGCCTCTGTGAAGGCCTGGTCTCCAAAAAGTCACAAAGATTAGGGCCCACCCATCTGACCTCATTTAAGTTAAATTACATCTTTAAAGGTCCCATCTCCAAATGCAGTTACACTCTGAGATACTGAGGGTTGGGACTTGAGTGTATGAGTTTGGGAGAGACCTAACTCAGCCCATAACAGTAAGCATCACAGCCCTGTCAGTCTATCTTAGTAGTTCAGACTCACAAACTGAAAATAATTTGCAGGGTTAAGACAGACCCATACTGTAAAGCCTACATGCAGCATTTAAAGAGCCTTGAATATGTGAGATTTTCCTGACTGTAGAAAAATCTTTTTTTAATTATTTTTATTTTTTTCCATTATAGCTGGTTTACAGTGTTCTGTCGATTTTCTACTTCACAGCAAGGTGACCCCATCACACATACATGTATACATTCTCTTTCCTCACATTATCACACTCCATCATGACCCTCACACCACGCACAAAAAACAAACTCAACGTGGCTTAAAGACTTACCTGTAAGACAAGACACCATCAAACTCCTAGAGAGAGCATAGGCAAAACATTCTCTGACATCAGCCTTACGAATGCTGTGTCAGGTCAGTCTCCCAAGGCAACAGAAATAAAAGCAAAAATAAATCAATGGGACCTAATCAAACTGATTGTAGAAAAATCTTTGATTCAAGTTTATGGAACTTTAACAGAAAACTTTGAATAGGAAGTTTAAAACAATGCCCATGTTTATCAATTAACTGTTTCAAGTTTTTGCAGAATATGTTGTATGAATTATTAAATTTAAAAGAGAGAGAAATTCTGAATAAAAACTATTTGATATTAAGATTTAGAATTTACTCATCAAACTGAAAGAATTATATCAATAAAACTATTTGCCTGTAGAGGCCTGTGGCTTTCTTCATCTGACTTTTCATTAAGCATCTTGATTCAGGAATGTTAGGAAAAACTGTATTTATATTAATGTGCAAAGCATTTTCAAAATGTTCTGTGGACTGAACCTATGCTGTACTTTTAATTCTGAGCACATAACTATTTATAATTTTTTTTGTGTATCCTTGTTCTAATCAATCAACCTCGCAGAGTTTCAATTTCATTATATGCATGAAAGAAGATAATAAGACTGACTTTTCACCTTTAACAGAGGATAATATCTGAAAGTGGGTTGTAAATAGGCAATCATATAAAATGTAATGAAAACCAACTTCAGAAGATAAAGATCCCTAGGACATAAAAATTGAGCTTTATGAGAGGTTGGCAGGGATGGGAAAACATCAACAGAAAAAGGTTGTTAATTTTTGTAAGATTCATTTATACTCTACCCTACTGTAGATGTATAAACAAATTCAATAATTCAATTCAGATTTCTTTCAGTGGATCCTTTATTAAATCCTAGACCTATAGTTCAACTAATATAAATCATAGACACCACCTAATACTGGGGATAGTGCTGATCACATTAAAATTAATCAATTTAAAATACACTGCACGTGTGCCGAAACTGCGTAATTTATTTTTTAAAAAAACTGCACAGATGTTTCCGCAAAGAAAGCAATGCTGCCAATAGGAGTCCAGAAGTAATGTTAAATGCTATTGATGAACTGGGAAATGGGGTTGGGAAGGAAGCATAGTGTAATATAAGATTAAAGGGCAGTTCAAAAGTTGTACAAATGGTGTAAATACAGAGTTTGTGAAATTGTTAGAATTTTATTAATGTCATTACCTTTTTAAAATGATTCCATCATTGACCTTTTTTAATTGACATATAGTTCATTTACAATATTGTGTTAATTTCAAGAGTCCAGCAAAGTGATTCAGTTATATATACATGTGTACCTATTTTTTAAGGTTCTTTTCCCTTATAGGTTGTTACAAAATATTGAGTAGAGTTGTCTGTGCCATAGAGTAGGTTCCCTCTGGTTATCTATTTTATATATAGCAGTATGTGTATGTTAATCACAAACTCCTAAACTGATATTAACAAATAATATACGCAACAAAGTGTTCCAGTTCTTTACACTTTTAAGAACATTCTTAGTTTTTTCTTCTAAGAATCCTTTCTTTCTATGAAAATATTGGATGAGAGTTGCCTACCCTGCACAACTCAGATGGCATTCATTTCTAACCTGCTTCTACTCTTTACAAGAAACGTTTACTCCTTGGACCTGACCATCTGAATTTTTTACTTTCTGAAGTCCAGAACTCAGAATTTCACCTCTCCTCCCATCAGGTTCATCCTAATGAACCTATTGTCCTTTGTTCTCACAGGCTCCATTCGCTCCAACCCTTGGGTCCCCCTAATCAATGTGTCTTTCTGCCCCACTTTATCTCCTAGTCTTCCCTGAAGCCTACAGATTATCCCTTTAACCATTTTCCCACCAGCATTGTATTTTTTTTTATTTTTTTATTTTTATTTTTTTGTCTTTTGTTAGGGCCGCACCCGTGGCATATGGAGGTTCCCGGGCTAGGGGTCTAATCTGAGCCATAGCATCTGCGACCTACACCACAGCTCACGACAACGCCGGATCCTTAACCCACTGAGCAAGGCCAATGATCAAACCCGCAACCTCAAGGTTCCTAGCTGGATTCGTTTCCGCTATGCCATGATGGGAACTCCCACCACCAGCATTTTAAAAGCCCATATAGCACCTACTCATTTTATTCAGTCCCTAATGTTCAGTATATTTCACAACTTATTTTCCCACTTTAACTCATAGGCTTCCAAAACAGTGCCAAAAAAATGATTCATTCATTTCACACTCAGATTCTTAACTGACACCTTTTAATTTATCTTCTTCAAAATTAAAAATTAGTTTACTCAAGAAGAATTCCCTTTCCCGAGAAAAACACACACACAAAAAAGTATAGAAGTGAGAACAAAAATGACTAAAATGTCACTATCTAAAGAGGACTGTTATTAACATTTTAGTTAACACAGTTCCTATCTTTCTCACTCTAACTTTAAAAAAAAAGTTTAGAGCAAATCAAATCTATCAATCTTTTCCTTTAAGCTCTTGTTAAATTTGTTTTCATGCTTATAACAAACCATCTACCTCGAGTTATCAAAACAGTCACCATTTTTATTTCCCTCACTTTCATAATTTTTTTTACACTGAAATCTCTGGGTCATTTGTACTTTTTGGCATGCAGAAAAAGGCAAAGTCTGGACCTTATTATTTTTACAAGGTTAGCCAGGTTTTTAACAACTGTAAAATGTTAACAATATTATATTATGAAAAAATGTATCCCTCCTTCCTCTGATCCTTAGTATCTTCATCATCATAAGTTAATTTGCTATATTTACTTAAATCTATGTCTGGACTATGTTTTTTTGATCCACCGATCAGCCATCCTGGTCATATTACAAACCCAAGATGCTGTAATTAGTATGACTTTGTCCTAGGTTTTATTCTTTGATCAAGCACATTTTTCCTCATTATTCTCCTTTGCAAACCACTTTTTAAACTTTTATCATTATTTAATTTCATTATTTTAATCTTAATTAAAATTAGTTTAGTTTTATTAGCCCCCTTTTGGACTTGCAGCCATGGTTGTTCAGTTTTCCTCTTCCTTCAAATCCTCTCCATTCAGCAACTCTTTCACTCTCAGCACAATCACCTCATCATATGAAGAAGGTGGAAGCTGTTTACCCTGAAATTCTTCAACTCACAGGTTCCCTCTCAAGGTGTCTCCAAATCCTTACTTTGTCACTTTCTTCTCTTCTGTTAGAAGGAAGAGTCCTCCTTCTTTCTATATCTAACTTCACTGCAGCATCTTTGGTTTTATTTCTTCCATCTATTTAGAACATTTTGCCAATCTGAAATCTTCTTAAAGTATTTTTTTGAATTTTGAATTTTACCTTTCTTTCAGTCCCTAAACAAGTTAAAATTTCCCAACCCTCACCCTTTTTGTCATCCTCCTCTTCCCTGAGTTCTCTTCCCCTTCTTATATTTCTTTTTCTTTTCCCCCCTTTTTTTTTTTTTTTGCTTTTTAGGGCCACACTGGCAGCATATGGCGGTTCCCAGGCTAGAGGTCCGATCAGACCTACAGTTGCTGGCCACAGCCACAGCTAGAGCCACAGCAATGCAGGATCCGAGCCACATCCAAGACCTACACCACAGCTCACGGCAACACCAGATCCTTAACCCACTGAGCAAGGATAGGGATCAAACCTGCAACCTCATGGTTCCTAGTCAGATTCATTTTCGTTGTGCCACATCAGGGACTCCCTTTTATATATTTCATTGGTGCTCTTCTGTGGTTCCATTTTCCATACTTCTCACATACCTATATGTTCCTTGATGTTCTACCCTTGGGGCCTCTTTTTCTAAATTTACAGTTACTCCCTTACCAGTCTCACCTATTCCCGCAATGTAAACTATGACATCTCTGCAGACCCCCAAATTAAACCCAGTATCACAGTCCCAGATTATTATATCTATAAGTAATCTTAGCCACAATCCACTTCAAAACACTAGCTTTGCAAATGAGCAAAACAAGAAAGAATTTATCCAAGTTTGGGGCATAATCAGAAATAAAATTTAGTTTTTTGAATCTAAACCTTACTTGTCTGCTATTCTTTTTTTTTTTTTGTCTTTTTTTGCCTTTTCTAGGGCCACTTCCTGCGCCATATGGAGGTTCCCAGGTGAGGGGTCTAACGCCGGCCTACACCAGAGCCACAGCAACACAGGATCGGAGCCGCGTCTGCAACCTACACCACAGCTCACGGCAATACCGGATCGTCAACCCACTGAGCAAGGGCAGGGATCGAACCCGCAACCTCATGGTTCCTAGTCGGATTCGTTAACCACTGCGCCACGATGGGAACTCCTTGTCTCCTATTCTTCAGGCACATATGTTTCCCCTCTGGAAAATCTCTATGAGTCTTCTTGGCTCTGCAAACTCATCAAACTCCTTTGCCTGTGGACCTAAGCTCAAAACTTCTAAACATAGCACCGAAGTCCTCTGATCCCATGACTCGCCACCTGTCCACACTCTCTCCTATTAAGCTCTTTTGTATATACTACATTCCAAACAATCCCATCTATCCGTAATCTGGAACAGCCTATTCTTAATCTGCTCCTAAATTTAGACCTGTTTTGTTTTACTTCTATCACTTAGTTTACATTATATCTCTCACCTGAAACATCCTTGCCTCTCACACTCCTTCCATCTTTACCTAATAAATTCCTAGCTAATAAGTATTAATAGGAATTACCTAAATTTCAACATAAGTAACAATTAGATCATGGTGTCCAGTCAGAAGACTTTCCCTTTCTGTCATTCAAATATATTATTTTCCTACATTAAACTTCACTATCACATCATATCCCTCTCACAGTACTTGTATTTTGACCGGCATTGCAGTTATTTCTCTGTCCTTTTATTTCACTAATAGACCACAAACTCTGGGAGATCTAATATTCCTCTTTTATCATACTCATCTTCTTGGTCATAGTTTATAATCAAATGTGTTAACACTGGGTAACAGACTAAAATTCCTTACTTTCATCATCAACCGTGTTATGCAATTTTTTAAAGGTTTTACTGAAATTGATCTCATTCCGTATAATTCCAGTAGACCAGGTTAATAAAAGCAGAAATTTCAGATGCTTCTAGAGATATTCAATCTATACTAAGACCAAAATTCTTCTGTGAATGTCCTAACACTAGAACTTACTAGGTAGAATAATTCATCTGTGGAGGGGAAATATCTTAATTACCACAACTATGAAAAGAGGTATATGGCTTCCTATTGCTGTTGCAACATAATACCACAAACTTAGGAGCTTAAAAAACACAAATTTATTATCATAGCTCTAAAGGTCAGAAGTCTAATATCAGTTTCATTGATTAAAATCAAGGTATCAGCAAGGCTGATTCCCTCTGGAAGCCCTAGGGAAAAGAAAAAAAAATCTGTTTCCTTGTCCTTCCCAGCTCCTAGAGGCAACCTACATTCTTTGGTTCATGGCTCCTTCCTTCATTTTAAAAGTCAACAGTGTAGTTTTTTCCCTTTTCACCAACCTCTGCTTCCATCTTTTATCTTTTCTCTCTCATTCAGATACTGCTGCCTCTCTTTTAAAAACAACCCTTCTATGCCCACCTAGATAATCCAAAATAATCTCCCATGTCAATATTCTTAATTTAAGCACACTTACAAAGACCCTTTTTACCATGTTACTTTACCATCAAGTAATATATTCACAGGTTCCAGGGATTAGGACAAGGACATCTTTGGGGGGACCATTATTCAGCCTACTGTCAGAAGCTAATACAGAGGGATTACAATCTGGAGTTCTCTTGTGGCACGGAGGATTAAGGATTCTTTGTGGTCACTGCAGCAGCTTGGGTTGCTTGCTATGGCATGGATATGATCCCCGGCCTGGGAACTTCCACATGCCACAGGTGTAACACACACACACACACACACACACACACACACACACACAAAGAATATAAAAATCTAAAATCTCGAGGAAAACAAAAAGTTTAATCACAAGTATTAAGTATTTCTAGACCATCATGTTCTCTGGGTAATGGAAGAACTCCAAACAGAATAGGAAAACCAAAATATGACTAAATGGCAAGAATCACAAAAAGAAAAAACAGAGGGTTGGGGACTAGGGGTGCTATTTCTAGGCAAACTATATCTACCACCTCCCGGTGATTCTGTTCTCTTCTTTGACCAATGAAGTCAGCCAGGGTGAGAAACACTGGACATGGTCAACGAAATAGATAGTGCTGAGCAGAAAAAAAAAAAAAATGCATGAACACACCCATCATGAAAAGTGTTTGAGGACTTGGCCAACTCAAAGTAGGTCAACCTATTACTGATAAGGTCTGAATGTTTGTGACCCCAAAAAATTCACCTTAAGGGTGAGATCCTTACTCCCAAGTTGATGGTGTTAGAGGTGGGACCTTTGGGAGGTAATTAGGCTAAAAGGACAAAGCTACCATGAATAGGATTGAATAGGATTAATGCCTTTAAACAAGAAAACACAGTAAGATCTTTTGCCCCTTCCACCAAGTGAGGACAGAGTGAAAAGTGGCCATTTATGAACCAGGAAGTAGGCTCTCACCAGATATGATCTTGAACTTCTAGCCTTCAGAACTGTGAGACATAGATATTTGCTGTTTATAAGCCACCCAGCCCGTGGTATTTTGTTATACTAGACTAAATGGACTAAAACAATCACAAAGCAATACATTAATAGTGATAGTAATGCTAATGATAACTACCCTAGGTACTTAATTATTATTACTTAGGTGGCTTTGCAATTTGCAAATAGCATTCAAGTTCCCCCTGAGCAGAGAATTCTGGTGGACCCTGGGAATTCAACAAAACTCAAAGAGTCCAAGATACATGTGTTGTCTTTATGACTAAGTGGGAATGTCAACAGCCCTGAGAAGTCATGCTACCTGTTCAAACCAGCACCTGTTCAAATGCAGAAAGAAGGCAATAGTGTTCTCAGGAACAGAAATGGCAAAGGAACGCTATGATATCCTTTTTCACTCATGTTATTTCTCTCTGTTAACTGGTAACTTATGCTTTCCAACTTTATGCATTTTAACTTTATGCTAAAATGACTACATAGAAGGAAAGGGAAAGAGAAGACAATCCATAGTATCTTTTCCACTCTAATTTAAAAAAATTAATGCACCCCAATATTCATAGCAACACTAGTTGTAATAACTAAAACATGGAACCAATCTAAATTTCCACTGACAGATGAATGGATAGAGAAAATATATATACCCACACATATACACACGCACACACAATGGAATACTACTCAGCTTAAAAAAACAATGAAATAGGAGTTCCTGTCATGGCGCAGTGGTTAACGAATCCGACTAGGAACAATGAGGTTGCGGGTTCGAACCCTGCCCTTGCTCAGTGGGTTAACGATCCGGCGTTGCCCTGACCTGTGGTGTAGGTTGCAGACTCAGCTCGGATCCCGCGTTGCTGTGGCTCCGGCGTAGGCCGGTGGCTCCAGCTCTGATTCGACCCCTAGCCTGGGAACCTCCATATGCCACAGGAGCGGCCCAAGAAATAGCTAAAGAGACAAAAAAAAAAAAAGAATGAAATAATGCCATCTGCAGTAATATGAGTGGACCTAGAGATTACACATTAAGTGAAATTAAGTCAGAAAGAGACCAACAGATATCATATAAAATCACTTTTACGTGGGATCTAAAATATGACACAAATGAATTTATTTACAAAACAAAAACAGATTCACAGACTTAGAAAACAAACTTATGGTTACTAAAGGGGAAGTGGGGGGAGGGGTAAACTAGGAGTTTGGGATTAGCAGAAACAAACTACTATATAAAAATAGATAAACAGGAGTTCCCGTCGTGGCACAGTGGTTAACAAATCTGACTAGGAACCATGAGGTTGCGGGTTCGGTCCCTGCCCTTGCTCAGTGGGTTGACGATCCAGCATTGCCATGAGCTGTGGTGTAGGTTGCAGACGCGGCTCGGATCCCGCGTTGCTGTGGCTCTGGCATAAGCCGGTAGCTACAGCTCCGATTGGACCCCTATAGGGCCTGGGAACCTCCATATGCCACGGGAGCGGCCCAAGAAATAGCAAAAAGACAAAAAAAAATAAAAATAAAAATAGATAAACAACTAGTACCTTTTCCTTTCAATCTTTTCTTATCAGTAAGATAAAGGTAGAAGATAGTGATAGAATGTGTGCATATCAAAAAGAGGGAAACAGTTGAGCTAGTTTTGAGTAGCAATTTCACTGTTCCAGTAGGAATAAAATATATATGCATGTATGAGCTATAAAAATATGGATTGTGTGATTTTGGTGATTCTGCATAGGAGATATATTCTCTAAAAATTTGCTTTAAAACTGGTATTGAACCATGTAAATAGTAAAATTCATGCTGATTTACACTTTTAATTTTCTTGACTAATAATGACATTAAAGAGTAAATAAAATTCTTCATGATAAGTGAGAGAGAAACCCTGAAAGGAAAGGGAAAAACTTTGTATCTTAGTACCTTTCACAGGACTTGTTCCATGGTTTTGGAACAAGGGGTATCACATTTTCATTTTTGACTGGACCCCGCAAATTGTGTATGGCCCTGTACACCTAGGAACTGACAGGTTTGAGCAAAAGAAGATTGATTGAGTTAGCACTGGGTTATATAAAGATCAAAACCTTGAAGCAATTCACATTTCTGCTGTCCTGTCCTAAACATGGCTTAGTTCTAAATATTGACTATTTCCTGCATCATGCAAATCTCAAAGCTCTCTTTGTTCGGTCTTAAAACTCTAGGTAATCTGCCTCTTTCTATACCTAAAACAAATATGTTCTCTCCTCCTATGTTACCTTGACTCTGTAATCTTTGGTTCCAGGTCACTAAGCCTTAGATTACCTTCTCTCATATTAAAATAAGAGGCTGGTGTGTGTGGCATGCTGAATCTTGTGTGCAAGAATCTGAATAAATCTTTTGTGGTCTTAATTACAGGTAAGACCATGTTAAATTTAACTCCAACAGATGTTCTCTATGAAAATGTGATACCTAGCTCATTTTAATGGAAATGTTGAAACTCAAATGTTTCCGCGGTAGAAATTGGAAACTCTTGAAAACTGACCACAATTTATAAGCTTGCAATGTTTTAGTGGAGTTATTTTTAAAAGTGTTAATGGTGGGAGGGACAATATATGGATTTACTCCTGAGAGCAATGTTGTGTTGCTTTATGTTCCAAATTTATGGTTAAAACCAGCTTCTCCTGGAGCCCAGGAGACCTCCGGAATTGTATCAAAGGAAAACAAACAGAACGGAATTAAGGATGCCAGCTGAACAGAACTGCAAACTCCTTTCCTCCACCACTTGTTGGTTAGGGCATAGCAGCTCCCTGTAATAAACCAGACCCCCATATAAGGTTTTGTTTGAGGAAAACATTGTGAGACTTAAAGGAAAACACAGCAAATAACAAAACTCTCTCTCTCCATCATTACACAGAATGACCTATTTTTATAAGAAGAAAGGAATAAAAGATAAAGTGAACATGAAGAGTTTTCTAACTAAAACAAGTTTTTTCTTTTAGCAACTATTTTTTATAACATCACCATTGAGAGACCAACTGAAATTCATTTTATTCTTTTTTTCTTAAAGAGAAACTCTAAATTTATCCTCAAAATTAGAATTATTGGAATGAAGTATGACATATTGATACTCCAGGAAACATTGTATATTACTGGCCATCTGTCCCCTACACTAAAGGGACCTGCCAGAAGATCTAACAGACATTTCTCCAGAGAAGACAGACAGATGGCCAAAAAACACATGAAAAGATGCTCAACATCACTAATTATTAGAGAAACACAAGTCAAAACCACAGTGACATATCAATTCACACAAGGCACTATGGAGAACATTATGGAGGGTCCTTAGAAAACTCAAAATAGCACTAACATATAATCCAACAATCCCACTTCTGGGCATATAGCCAGAGAAAACCGTAATTCAAAAAGATGCACATATCCCAACGTTCAAGGCAGCACTACTTGCAATAGCCAAGATATGGAATCAACATAAATGTCCATCAACAGAGGAATGGATAAAGATGTAGCACAGACAGACAATGGACTATTACTCAGCCATAAAAAGGACAACATAATAATGCCATTTGTAGCAACGTGAAGGGACCCAGAAATTATCATACTAAGTAAGAGAAAGACAAATATGATATCACTTACATGTGTAATCTAATAAAAATTGATATGAATGAAGTTATTTACAAAAGAAAAACAGATTCACAGATTTCAAAATCAAATTTGTGTTTACCAAAGAGGAAATGTGGGAGGGAGGGATAAATTGGGAGTTGGAGATTAACACATACACACTACTGTATATACAATAGATGACCTACAGTAGAGCACAGGGAAATCTACTCAATATTCTGTAATAGCCTATACAGGAAAAGGATCTGAAAAAGAAAGGATGTATAGATATGTATAACTGATTCACTTTTCTGTACACCTGAAACTAACACAACATTCTAAGTCAAGTTATACTCCAATAAAATTTTTTTTAAAATAAAGGGATCTACAAAAGCTCAATCTTTGTGGTATTTAGTTAGGGTCTATACTTGGCCTTTTTCCTGTCAATTTAGTGGAACAGCATCATACCTACATTTAATGTATTATAAATTTACTACGTATTTCATTTACTGATTTAAATCTACACTGATTTGGCATTTCAGAGAGAAAAATAACTTGCAAAGTCCCTGCAATTCCAATTCAAACATTCCACTTAATGACTCTGTGCCCGGGGTATTAGATGTAGTCGTGTAGCTTACAAGGAATGAAGGAGCAAATTAACTCTCAGAAGTCCTTAAATTTGACAAAGCAGTTGAAATTGAAATTAATTTTTCCTTTTAACATGCACACTTTTTAAAGCAGGCGGTGGTCTCTTTTATTATCATCTTACAGAGCTGTCAGCCACCAGTCACAGACATCCATCCTTCAGGGATGCAGATGGATGACACAGGGCTTCAGACACAGGACATGCAAGATAAAGCTCCTGCTTTCCAACTTCTGATACTCCAAGGGGGGCTTTCTCACCAGCTAGATATTATAATCCAACTGAATGCCAATAAAGCAAAAATGTCTTTACATTACTTTTTTCTTCTACTCTTTCGGAAAATAGTCTAGATTGTAAAAATCTGGGACCCAGGATGGCCTAATAGTCCATTCCCAAATCACAGGTGCTGACACTCCTCCCTCTGCTTTGGAGGTATCCCAATTGTAGGCTGTGGGACATTGTGATTAGTGTTGTGCAAATTAGTGCCAACTGAGAAAAAAACTCATCAATCCATTAACGACATTTTTAAAAGATCATAATCAGGGTATCGGATTTAAGTTGCACAAATGCTGGATGCTTCACATACAATTATTTGTGATTCCTTTGTGGTCATAAAATTAAAATTTGGGAGTTCCCGTCATGGCTCAGTGGTTAATGAATCTGACTAGGAACCATGAGGTTGTGGGCTTGATCCCTGGCCTCGCTGAGTGAGTTAAGGATCCGGCGTTGCCATGAACTGTGGTGTAGGTCACAGAGGCGACTTGGATCTCATGTTGCTGTGGCTGTGGTGTAGGCCAGCAGCTATAGCTCCAATTCAACCCCTGTTCTGGGAACTTCCACATGCCGTGGGTGTCGCCCTAGAAAAGACAATAAATAAATAAATAAAATTAAAATCTGTATTCCCATATTTCATTATATCAAAAATCTCCAAGTTTGCACCACTTCTCATTTTTTTTAATTCTGTTATATTGCAAAAGCCACATGCTCTTTTAAAATTTTAGCAAATAAAAGTAAATAAAAACTAGAAAATAAAGTTTACCCAACACACAGAGATACCTCTATAAATGTTCAACATTTGTTTCCTTCTGGTATTTTCCCAATACATAGTTATATGAGTAATTTCTTCTTAAAAATGTGTAAGCTAAAACACATAAAAATGGTTAAAATGGTAAATTTTATGTTATGTTTATTTTCATCACAATTAAAAATTTCTAAAAATGAACAAGCCCCTTGGTATACAAACTTTTTTACCACAACAATATAGTGAACATTTTTTTACATGGTTCTGTTCTTCTATAATGTAATCATAATGGATAAATAAAATCGTATCATAATAATGTATCATAATAAATAGCAAATTTCCTATTGATGGAAGAATCTATTGCATAAGGCTGTAATGATCCCCCTCTAGCTCCATTTTAATCGAAGCATTTTGTTGCTTAGGTTAACATCTTGAATAGGGAATTAGTAGATCAAAAACTAAGAGAAAATAGGAGTTCCGGTCACAGCGCAGCAGAAACGAATCTGACAAGAACCATGAGGTTGCAGGTTCGATCCCTGGCCTCGCTCAGTGGGTTAAGGATCTGACATTGCTGTGAGCTGTGGTATAGGTTGCAGATGCAGCTCAGATCCTGCAATGCTGTGGCTGTGGTGTAGGCTGGCAGCTGTAGCTCTGATTTGTCCCTTAGCCTGGAAACCTCCATATGCTGAGGGTGCAGCCCTAGAAAGCAAACAAAACAAAACATAACTAAGAGAATATATAAAGCTTCTGACCTTTTTGCAAATGTCCCTGGGTAGATTATATCCTTCTTCCCAATTAAGTTCCTCCCTTCTACTAAGAGGATTACTCATCCACTGCCATGTGACTCATAATGCCTTTTGTGGAAGGAGTATTAATGCATGGTCCCTTGCCATTGGGCATGGATCCATGTCTTTCTTCAGCCAAGTGCATATAGGAAGGTGTGACCTATACCACATCCAAGTGGAAGCTCTATGAGAAAAGAATCCGAAAAAGAATGGACATACATGGGAGTTCCCGTCGTGGCACAGTGGTTGACGAATCCGACTAGGAGCCATGAGGTTGTGGGTTCAATCCTTGGCCTTGCTCAGTGGGTTAAGGAGCTGGCATTGCTGTGAGCTGTGGTGTAGGTTGCAGACACGGCTCGGATCCCGCGTTGCTGTGGCTCCGGCGTAGGCCGGTGGCTACAGCTCCGATTCAACCCCTAGCCTGGGAACCTCCATATGCCGCAGGGGCGGTCCAAGAAATGGCAAAAAAAAGACAAAAAAAAAAGAATGCACATATATGTATGTATAACTGATTCACATTACTGTACACCTGAAAATAACACAATAGTGTAAATCAACCATACTCCAATAAAGAAATTTTTCTTTAATGAAGTATCCATTGTGGCGCAGCAGAAACAAATCCAATTAGCACCCATGAGGACACTGGTTCTATTCCTGGCATCGCTCAGTGGCTTAAGGACCCGCCATTGCCGTGAGCTGTGGTGTAGGTCGCAGACATGGCTCGCTTGCCTCTGGTGTCGTTGTGGCTGTAGCACAAGCAAGAAGCTACAGCTCCAATTCAACCCCTAGCCTGGCAATCTCCATATACCACAGGTGCAGCACTAAAAAGCAAAAAAATAAAAAATAAAAAATAAAAAATTTAAGAGTCATTGTGTCTTTGTCACAGCTCTTTTACCCTTTTTCCTCTGACATCAGAACTATTGTCCCAGATGAGGGCTTGTTCCCTCAGCTTGGATTCCAGAAAGAAAAGGAGCCATGAAACAGAACCATGTGGATAACAGCTACCAGCCTACTGTGGTGATATCAGTAGCCACTGCTATAGTCACAGCCAATAGGACTAGAATGAAACCCACCACACACAAAAAAGAGACATGTAACATAAGCAAAAAAATATGCCTTTGTCTTTTTAAGCTACTGAGATTGGGGAATTGCTTGTGACTAATATACTATAGCAGATGCTGATTGTAATAGATTACATAAATGGTGCATGTTGGGAGTTTCTGTCCTGGCTCAGTGGTTTGCTCAGTGAGTTGAGGATCCTGCATTGCTGTGAGCTGTGCTGTACGTCACGGAAGCAGTTTGGATCCCGAGTTGCTGTGGTTATTGCATAGGCCAGGGGCTACAGCTCTGATTGGACCCCAAGCCTGGCAACTTCTATATGCCACAGATGTGACCCTAAAAAGACAAAAAAAAAAAAGGTTGCATTTCTTCACATTTACCAAGTATCCACACTGTTCTGCCACTCAGGATGAATCCCCTAATTTGATTTTAGTCTTATGATTAATGATGCCATACCCACATACCAAGAGGGTATGAAGAGAACTAGCATCACGTAGATAATGAAAATTTTAGGGAGAAGCGTAGCCCATCTCACATGCTGACTCAAGCATGGCTTGAGGGAGTAGGGAATAGACCGGCTACTTGGGGGTTTATGATGGCTAAATAGGTGGTGCTGGGATGAAGTTTCCTGCATGGGCAGGGGCTTGGGTGGTTCGAACTTTACCCTGACACCAAAGGAGGGTGCACCCAGGCTTTCTTATCAGCTTGCCCAGATGTGGGGCAGAAGGGGAAAAGGGAGGAGAAAAGATGAAAAGCTGCCAGCAGTCTCACATCAAAACATGAGTCAGACTCTTATGACACATGCTTTTGCAATGTGACCATGCAGCTCCTTTCATTGAAAAGTGAAATCTTTCTCTCCACCCCCGGAATCTGAGTTGAACTTATAACTTTTTGGCCAGTCTAGTTTGGCAGTAGGGACTGCAAATTCCAGGCCCAGGTCTCAAGAGGCCTTGTATGCTTTTACTCACTGTCTTAGAATCATGCTACTGCATGGGAACAAGCCTCTTCCAGCCAGCTGAGCACAGAGAGGAGCCCACTTATCGCAGGCAAAGCCATTCTAGATGAGCCTGTTAGCAGATCTCAGACACATGAGAGAGCCCAGCCAAGATCAACTGAGTCACCTACCCAACCTACAGCTGACAGCAGATAAGTGTCTAAGATGAACCAAAACCAGCAGAACTTTCTAGCTGACTTGAAGACTTGTGAGGAATAGTGAACACTGATTATTTCAAGCCATTGAATTTGGGCGTAGTTTGTTATACAGCAAGAGCTAAATGATATACCATTTAATGTACATACCTACAAAAATGTTTGAATCAATTTGCTTTCACTCCATTAATACAGTGGGACATTTATAGCTCCATATACTTGACAATTCTGAGTAATATAATTTTCTAGGCTATTTGTCATTTCATGTTTTATTGTTTCTTTTTTATTACTAATGTAAAGTGATCACTGATAAGGCAGTTACAGAATATTAGAATAGATTTTCTTTTTTCAGAGATGTCATCAGCTGAATGACCTTAGTTAGGCAAGGTTAAGACACAGAGACATAAACTTTGATTTTGTAAGTCTGCTTTGCTCTTTAATATAAAAACTGGGGGTTGGGAATTCCCACTGTGGTGCAGCAAAAATGAATCCGACTAGGAACCATGAGGTTGTGGGTTCGATCCCTGGCCTCGCTCAGTGGGTTAAGGATCTGGTGTTGCCATGAGCTATAGTGTAGGTCACAGACTTGGCTCAGATCTGATGTTGCTGTGGCTGTGGCATAGTCCGGCAGCTGTAACTCCAATTGGACCCCTAGCCTGGGAACCTCCATATGCCACAGTGTGGCCCTAAAAAAAAAAAAAAAAGGCAAAAAATTTTAAAAATTTTTAAAAATAAAAATGGGGGTCATATCAGCACTCCATTCCCCACCACACACATCCCAATAGGAGTTATGGATCAAATTCCATAGGAGCAGAGATATGGAGGAGGAAAGGTACTGAGAACAAAAACTCTGCTTTCCCAGATTTAAAATAAGGGAAAACTTCTAGAATGGACAAGAATTGCTCTATCTAACATCATGCAGAGTAAGAAAGGAAACCAAAGAGAAAAATCCAAAATTAGAATTTAAGAAAGAGGAAGGAGAGTTTCAGCTAGGAATCCAAGGTCAATGCAAGGCACTACAAATAGAACAAAGAACTCAGCGATGAACACCCTCAGAATGGGCAGAATCAGTATTCAACAGCAGCTTCAGATGCTAGCCTGAAGGGGGAACACTGCCAGGCCTCAGGGCAGATGAACAATTCCTCCCCACCTGGCCCTTAAAAACAAGATTTATGCCCTGGGGGTCAAGCAAACCCTCAGAGTTCAAGGAAAAGTTGGGATGAAGAAATCTCAAGGAAAAAAAAAAATTGGCACCAATAAAGGCAGGTTGGGGTGTCCCAAGTAGTTAACTAGAAAGAAAGAAAGGAAGGAATAACAGGTACTTCAAAATGAAGGAGTTCCCCCTGTTGTGCAGTAGGTTAAAAATTAAACTGCAACAGCTCAGGTAACTTTGGGGGCACAGTGGGTTAAAGGATTTGATGGCAACGTAGTTTGCATCTGTGTCTGAGATTCAATCCCTGGCCTGGAAAATTCCATATGCCACAGGTACCACCATTAAAAAAAAAAAAAAATGGAGAATCAATTTATAACAGCCTAATATTAGAGATTGTGATGGTTTTTTCAGAATTGACCATTGATAGTTCAGCTTTATTGCTTATCCTTATTCTTTGCCTATTTTTTATTAGCATACCTTCTTTCTTGCGATAGTTCTTCAATGTGTATTGCTATTTTCCTGTTTACCATCTACTTTTTAACTCATTATTTTTATTTTTTTTTAAACTAAATCTATCATTTTCTCTTACCATTTTGGGAAACGGCATCTCCTACTTATTCTTTAATGAGTGGATTTTCGCATTTTTCACGTTAAAAAAAAATTAGGCACCAAGCTAAAACTGCATAAGTTTTAACTCTCAGATATATTACTGGCCCTAAACATTGCTAATTTATATTAAGTAACCCAGAAAATGCCCAACTGGCATGGTTCAAAGACAATGTCTTGATTTATTTACTTGGTTTCCCAGGCCCCTGAACATGCATTAGTTAAGTCTGTAAGGGCATTCCTTTTCCCATTTTTTATATCTTAGTAAAAATAATAAAATTGAGCACATTAACTTGATTTGTGAGTTACTAGATCAGGAAAGCATAACACTCAGAACAAGAGAATCATATGAATTTCTTTTTTACATTTTAAAATATTAAAAAATAATATTTTTGATTAGAATTTGCCTTATCAAGCTCATCTCCAATGTCTAATTATATACCAGGTTAACAAGTTATTTGAAATGACCACAGGTTAAAATCCATGAAAAAATAGAAAATTACATGGAAATGGAATCATTTATATATGTATATTATACTCTATTACTTGGGAAGTCTTGGTTTGAAATTGCTCCTTTATTTTCCAGTAAAGAATATGAGGGAGTTAATGAAATAATCAGAGCAAATGTTGAAAAAAAAATTATGATGAGATGTTCTTCTTTGTTCTGTATTTACCTGCCATTTCCTTTAGGATTCTGATACTCAATAAAATATCAGGACTGCACACATAAAAGCACAATGAAAGACTGGTATTTATCTTGAGATTTAGGGATTGGAGGACAGATAGCAGATAATGGCAGAAATGTTTGGCCAACTTAACCTACTTTTGTTTTAATGATCTTAAAAATAAAATAAATAGGATCTTAGAACCTCAAATAATTGTAGCTGCTGAAAACTGGATTAACTGAGATCTGAAGAAAACAGAAGTTAAGTCCAAATAACAATCTTATGACTACTTTGCCCACACCCTCCAATTACTCTACCCTTCAATGATATGCCGTGAAAATAATAGGCACTCAACAAACACCTGTGAAGAAGACAGTTACAATATCATTAGATCGGCCTATTTTTATGCATTTCTTCTCTTTCTCCACAATCCAACTCCTCTCACAAGTGTAGTTTAAACACTCAACACAGAATTCTCAACTCAGTTGTGATGAATATTTCTCAAAATTGAGAAAAATAGACATTCAAATTAGAATGATTTTATTTTACCACCACAAAATCCATCACCTTTCCTGTCATCTATACTAAATATCTTGCTCTCTCACTATAACTGATGGACCTATCTTCTCTATTAAAAGGTAACCTCAACACTGTGCCTGACCTTGCTACACAGACTTCTGCCTTCTTCACTCACCTCGTGAATTTTTCCCTATGAAAACATTCCTAGTGGCATTCCTATATGCCTTACTACTGCAGTCTGTCTTCCTTGACTCGTGCCTCCTTTATCTATGGTACTGTTTCTCTCTTCCTATTACACATAAGAGTTGGTAATTCATGACCTCTATTTTCTCAACCCATTCCAATTGGAATTTTTTCCACCATACCATTTTAGATGATCTTGCCGAGGTCACCTACAACCATTATCCTACAAAGTCTAAGCCACTACTTCTCAGTAATACTTGACATAGGTGATTACTTATTTCTACTCATTTGTTAACAAATATATATATTGATTATTTACTACCTGAAAGCCCTGCTCTAAATTCTGGGGATGCAGAAATAAAAAAAGAAATGGACAAATATCCCTGCCCACGTGGAGCTTACACTCAAATAGGAAATTTTTTAAAAAAAAGCAATATAAAAATAAATAAAATATGTAGTATGCCAGAAAGTGATGAAAGTTAAAAAAAAAACATAAACTAAATAGGTTAAATAAGGAGTATTGGAAGGTGGCTTCAAATTTTAGATGGGAAATCAGAAAAGGCCTTTCTGAATGGTGACATTAAAAGCAAAGACCTGAAGGAAGAATTTGCTTATGTAGGAAAAGACAATTGTGGGGCAGGGGGAAATTAAAGAAGTGTAAATGCCCTAAAGCATAAATGTGACTGGTATGTTTACATAAAAGCAAGAATGCCATTATAAAAAGGGTATAGAGGAGTTCCCACTGTTGTACAACAGGATCAGTGGCATCTCTGGAGCTCTGGGACTCAGGTTTGATCCTTGACCCAGCACAGTGCATTGTTGCAGCAGTGTAGGTCACAGGTTAAAGTCCTAACCTCCAGTATCTCAGAATACGACCTTATTTGGAAACAGGATCTTTACAGAGATAGTTAAAATAAAATGAGGCAAACTCTAATCCAATATGACTGATATTCTTACACAAGAAGGAAATTTATCTGCCAAACACTTAAAGAGAAGTTAACACCTATTCTTCTCAAACTGTTCCTAAAAGTTGAAGAGAAAGATACAATTAAGGTACACTTTCAAACTTATTTTACAAGGCCAGCATCACCTTAAAACCAAAACCAGAAAAAAACACCACAAAAAAGAAAATTACAGGCTAATATCACTGATGATCATAGATGCAAAAATCATCAAAATATTAGCAAACCTAGTTCAACAATACATTAAAAGAATCACATACCACGATCAAGTGGGATTTATCCAGGGATGCAAGGATGGTTCAATATCCACAAATGAATCAATATGATATACCACACTACAAACTGAAGAATAAAAATCATATAATCATTCAATAGATGCAGAATAATATTTTGACAAAATTCAACACCCAACTATGATAAAAAAATTCACAAAATAGATATACAGGGAACACATATCATAATAATCAAGGTTATATATGACAAACCTATAGCCAACATCATAATCAATGGTGAAAATATGAAAGCATTTCCTCTAAAATCAGAAACAAGACAAGGATGACCACTCTCACCATTTTTATTCAATATAGTATTAGAAGTCCTAACCACAGTGATTATAAAAGAGAAAGAAATAAAAGGAACCCAAGTTGGAAAAGAAGAAGTAAAACCGTCACTGCACATGAAAAGATCCTTTGGAAAATCCTGAAGATGGCACTAAAAAACTATTAGAATTCATCAATTAATTCGGTAAAGTTGCAGGATACAAAATTAATACATAGAAATCTGTTGAACTTATTAACAGTGAACTATCAGAAAGAGAAATCAAAAAAAGAGAAATCAAGAAAACAATACTATTTATAATTTCATCAAAAAGAATAAAATACCTAGGAATAAATCTAACCAAGGAGGTAAAAGATCTGGACTCACAAAACTATAACACATAGATGAAAGAAACTGATGATGGCACAACCAAATGGAAAGATACACCATACACATGGATTGGAAAAATTAATATGGTTTAAATGACCATATTACCTAAGTCAATCTCCAGATTCAATACAACTAATGGCATTTATAACAGAATTAGAAAAAGTAATTCTAAAATTTATTTGGAAACACAAAAGACCACAAATAGCCAAAACTATCTTGAGAAAGAACAAAACTGGAGGTATTATGCTCCAGATTTGAAACTATACTACAAAGCAATTGTAATGAAAACAGTATGTACTGGCACAAAAACAGACAGATACATTAATGGAACAGAAGAGAGATCTCAGAAATAAACCCAGGCTTATATGGTCAACTAATCTAAGACAAAAGAGGCAAGAATATGCAGTGTGTAAGAAAGCCTCTTCAATAAGTAATATTGGGAAGATAGGGCAGCTACAAACAAAAGAATCAAACTGGACTGCTTTCTCACATCATATACAAAAATAAAGTCAAAATGGATTAAATATTTAAATGTGAGAATAGAAACCATAAAGCTCCTAGAAGAAAACAAAGGCAATATGCTCTTTGACATTAGTCTTAGCAATAGTTTCTTGAATGCTTCCTCAGGTCAGGACAACAAAAGCAAAATAAACAATTGAGACTATATTAAACTGAAAAGCTTTTTGCACAGCAAAAGAAACTGTAAAACAAAAAGGCTGTCTACTGAATGGGAGAAGATATTTGCAACCAATGTATGTGATAAAGGGTTAATATCCAAAACATAGAGAAAACTCATACAACTCAATATCAAAAACACAAGCAATCCAGTTTTTAAAAGGACCTGAATAGACATTTTCCCAAAGTCCTATAGATGGCCAGTAGTCAAATGTAAAGATTCTCAATACAACTAATAATCAGGGAAATGCAAATCAAAACCACAGTAAGATACCACCTCACACCTGGCAGAATGACTTTTACCAAAAAGACAACAAATAAAAAGTGTTGGCAAGGATGTGGAGAAAAGCGAACACTTGTGCATTGTTGGTAGGAGTGTACTTCAGAAAACAGATATGAATATTCCTCAAAAAATTTAAAAAGAACTATCACACAATCCAGCAATTCTACTGCTGGGTATTTTTTTGAAGAAAAAAACACTAATTAAATTTTATATAGGCACCCCTTTGTTCACTGTAGCATTATTTACAACAGCCAAAATATGGAAGCAAACTAAGTGTCCATCAATGGATGAATGAATAAAGAAGTCACACACATGGTATATATGTACCACATCGTCTTAAGCCATTCATCTGTCCATAAATGGAATACTACTCAGTCATAAAAAAGAACAAAATAATGCCATTTGTAGCAACATGGATGCAACTAAAATTTCCCATACTAAATGAAGCAAGTCATAAGGAGAAAGACAAATGCCATATGATAACACTTATATGTGGAATCTAAAATATGGCACAAATTAACCTATCTAGAAAACAGGAACAGACTCACAGACATAAAAAACATATCTGTGGTCTCCAAGGGGAGGGGAGAGGAAGTGGAATGGAGGGAGATTTTGGGGTTGGTAGATGCAAACTATTACATTTAGAATGGATAAGCAATGAGGTTCTACTGTACAGCACAGGGAACTATATCTGATCTCTTGGGATAAAACATGATGGAAGACAGTATAAGAAAAAGAATGTACGTCTACATGTTATGACTGGGTCACTATGCTGTATGGCAGAAATTGATACAACACTCTAAATCAACTCTTCTTTTTAAAAGAAGATGTGCACACACATGTGCATGCACATGCACACACACACACAAGAATATTAGTCGTAAAAAAATAATAAAACCTTGCCATTCACAACAACATTGTTGGACTTATGGGTATGATGCTAAGTGAAATTATTCACACAGACAGAAGACAAATACCATATGATTTCACTTACATGTGGAATCTAATAAACAAAACAAATGAACAAACAAAACAAAACAGAAACAGACTCATAGATAAAGAGAACAAACTGATGGTTGCCAGAGGACAGGCGGGTAGAAGGTCGAGTCAAATAGGTGAGGGAGATTAAGAGGTACAATAAGGTACAGGGTAAAATGTACAACATTTAGAATATAGTCAATAATATGTAATAATGTTTGATTACATATGGTAAGTACACTTATCATAATGGTCAACTTGCAAAATACATAAAAATCAAATCATTATGTTGTACACCTCAAACTAATATAATATTGTAATTTTACTTCTTTCAGTAAAAAAAGAAGAGGATGAGAGGGAGGAAATTTAGACACAGACATGTACAAAGGGACAATGATATGAGGACAAGGAGAAGATGGCAATCCTAGGGGAGAGGAGGCTTGGAACAGATCCTTCCCTCATGGTCCTTAGAAAGAATTAATGCTTCCACATCTTGATCTCAGACTTGCAGCCCCCCCAAAGTGTGAAAAAAAAATTTTTGTTGATTAAGCCAGCCAATCTGTGGTACCTGTTTATGAGAAGGCCTAGCAAAGTAATAGACCATCTGGTGATAATTCTTTACTAACCAGGACACAAGTGTAGATTGTCTCCATTTCTTCAGAGGGAAAATTCTGAAGAAACTTTTACATGGAGCCCTGGAGTGATAAGCAGTTCAACAGTACACATTTTATTTATTTTTTTTCCCAATTTCTTGTGTTTTTCCTCACTCCATCATTCCCACTTCTTGGGATCACCTCCTCAAAACAAATTACCTGAATCCAAGTTCTTGTCTTGAGCTTCTTTTTCAGGGGGATCAAAATTAGCACAGCACAACTACGTATTTCTTCACTGTGATTTCTTCTTGAATCACTTTCTTGACTTTTCTGACACCACACATCTGGTTTTCCTCTTACCTCACTTGCTACATCTCCCCCTCTTCTCTTCTGCTTAAACTCTTAAGGCGGAAGTGACCACCTGGATCTACTTGACGAGGCTTGGATCTCTCCTTACACTCTCCTCGGGTCATCAGAAAGTCAGTGCTCAGCCTCCATCATGTTTGTTCTGTGAGCAGGATGGGATACAATTAATCTCTCCCTCCTCCTTGATGTGCTTTCTGCACAAAGCTTCCAGGATGCCCTACTCTCTGGTTTTCCCACTGTACCACTCATCATGTTTCTCAGTGCTTATTCTCATACTTCCTCCTCTCCCCAATCTTTTAAAATTGGAGAGCAATGGACCTAAGTCCTAGACCTATTTCCTCTCTTCCTAATCTCATTCCCTCAGAGACTGCACTCAGTCTCAAGCCTTTTAAAATCATATACTAACAATTTCCACACTTATTTTTCCAAACTCCAGACTCAAATATCCAACCACATATAGTTATATTTTAATGTTGTGGTGGTTTTGACATGCAATAACTTGGTTAGACAAAACTACATTTTCTAAGATTCCTTTCCTATATGTTTCTGGTTAAGTTGGGTCTCAAGAGAGATTCTGATGGAAGGTTTGGAATCAGCAGACATTTTGTAATTCCTTCCTATTGTTATTTATCCACAGGTTCTCCTCACTGGCATGAGGCAGATGTTTGATCTGCAATAAATCCCACTTCCTCCTGGAATGTCCTTTGCTTTCTTGATCCCAGGGCCAAGTGTATGTATTTATCTATCTGACAGAGGGCCCTGGCTTCTTTAGGAGACCTATATCATCAAGGTCAAAGGCAACCATGAACTGACTTTTCTTATATATTCCAGTATGTTCTGTTCTTGCTCTCCCCTATTCTACATTCTTCTTTTCTTCCCAACTGCCTGCCTGGTGGACTTCAAGTTTCAGTATAAGACACAAAGATGACAGCCTTACAGAGACTGCTTAAACAGCTCCTACAACTGCATAAGTTCAAATCCCTCTAATAAATACCTTCATGTATCTCTAACTACATCTATATATACTAGATATATATATAGATATATAGATATATATACACACACACACAGTATAATGAGCTATATGAAGGGATTTGTATGTCTATTTTGTATATTTCTATCTTTATGTGCCTGCTTTCAATACATTCCAGAAATAAGGAAAACTATATATCCCTATATACTGGATATATGTCCTGTATATAGAAGATATATAAAAGTGCATGTTAGATGGATTTAAAAATGTATGTTCATAAACATATATATATACACACACACACATGTGCATATATTGTGACTATATATATATACATATATGCATGCATCAGTCAGGGTCAGTCAGGGTTGAAGCAAAGAAGCAAAAACTGTATCTCTTTCTCTATTTGAACCCTGACTGCTACAGATATCTTATAGACATCTCCAAGTCAGTAAGTCCAAAAGTAAACTCCCCACAAAACTTGCTTAACCTGTGACCATTCCTGTCTCAGTTGATGGCAACCCTATTCTTCTAGTTGCTCAGACTCAGTTCTCAAAGTCATCACTGACTCCTTTTCTAAGACCTCACACATAAGTGATTGGAAATGTTATTATGTCTACCTTTCTAATACATATCCAGAAATGAAGAACAATTGCTAGATTTAGATTACCCATCTATAATGCGTCTAAGAATTGACTACCAATGGCTGCTAATAAGGCAAAGAGAAGCCTTCAGAATTATACGCCTCCTACGTGTGAGGTATGTATACAACAGCATCTCTGATGCAATCTTGCCAGAAAAACAAATCTGAATTGAATCAAGCCTCTAGATGTAACTACAAATTTTCAAAAATAATAAGAGATAGAAGAACTTATTATGTGACCCAAGAGGTATATTATTAACATTCTCTAGAATGTGGCAAATACCAAAAGACAAGGCAATCTACTGTCCGCAAAAAATAAAGATGAGGAGAAAAAAAAAAGATATGAGACAGAGAGCAAGCAAACCTAAAGGTTAAAAGATTTAAGATATGCAGCAATGAAATCTCTACAAATACAATGTGTGGATCTTATCTGAGTATTGATTCAAACACCAAAATTTTTAAATTACAAGGTAACTGGGTCACTTACCCATTGAATGGATATTTGATATTTAGAATATAATTAATACTTGAGGTGTGATAATTATATTGTGGTTGCATTTTCTTTTAGGGCCACTCATGTGGCATATGGAAGTTCCCAGGCTAGAGGTCACATTGGAGCTATAGGTGCTGGCCTACGCTGCACCCACAGCTGTGGTTGCATTTTTAAATAGTCTTTATCTTCGATGGATTGATACTGAATTATTTATTAGATGGAAATGGTTTGACCGTGAGTGGAGAAATCTGAAGGTGGGTGATGCCATTTCCTTCTCCTTCCCTCCTTACTTTTCATGTTTCAAACTTTCCATAATAAAAGGCTTTTTAACTCTATGATAACTAAAAATGGCAGTGAAAACACTGTTTCAAAAATGGAAGAAAAGGACTGACTTACAGGACTAATAGTATTTTTGTTGACATTTATTCTAACAGAAAAATAATACATTCTTAGCAATAGAATAATAAAGTGCTCAAACTTCTTTTAGGGATAGCTTTTTTTACTTTTTTAAAAAACATTGTTAGGACAAACAACCATAATGACTTTTTATCAAAAAACAAATGCTTTCAGATTCAGCACACAGGTAGAATTCAGTTCCTAACTTTCTGAAAGCACACTAGCATACTTTCTTCTCTCTTTTCTCACTTCATATCACATGGTTCCATGCTATTTTTAAAGACACACAATTTGCCAAGTGGAAAATGTTTTTATGTGCTGTAAAAGATAAAGAGGCTTTTTTTTTTTTTTTTCCAGGAGTGTTTTATGCATTAACCTGTTTGGCTTTCTGAGTATTTATCACATGTGCTTTGGCTTCTATCTTTTGACTTATTTTGCCCTGATGAAGGAAAAATCATGCTTGTCAGGAACTTCAAAGGCCTTGAAATCCTCCAATGCCAGTTGTTTCCAGAACAGCCCTCTGTCATCAGGGTTCCTGACAAGCTTCGGCAAAGCAGGCAATTGGCTTGTCTCAATAGCAGCTGCCGCCTGTCATCCCCTTGATTTGAAAGTCAAGGTCCTGCCTTGGTGTGGAGGCAGATCTCTTCTTGGCAGGTGAAAGATTCCTCAGCAGAGGCAGAAGATCAAATGGAGTGTGTCAGACGCTGTGTGAGAACAAGGTCACCCTGACCCTACATGAGGGCCGCCAAAACCACTGGAGACAATGTTCTCAGATCTGGAGTTCCAACCACAAGGAAAGGGGGCCACCATGACCAAAACTGTTCTCAACTCTCAGGTTAGCACTGGAAAAGAGGATCAAAGGCCCTCCTCATACTCCTCACCATCCTCCTTACCCAGGCATTGATCTGCCACATAGTCAGAAGGCAAGAGTGAAATAAGCTAACACAGAGGAACTAAATGAGGAGGCTTTGCAGCCATGGAAGACCAGCGCTGTGTGTAGTTTACCAAAGATCGCAATCATTCTTTTTGTTAATCCACATCACAATTGCATACATTAGCTGTGACCAACAAACCACATTTCACAGGGGACAAACTGAGGCCTGCCTCAGGGACCTGCCCATGAGGAGGCCACACATCGAAAAAAAAGAGGAATGTGCTTTCTTTCTTTCTTTTTTTTTTTAAACTATATTTTATTTATTTCATTTTATTTTCCTTAAGAGGATTGGGCTTTCTTGGGCTGGGCTCCTTCAGTCCTACTGCCAGGCACTCCTATGGTAGCTGTTGAAACAGTGCTGTTGAAATGGTAAGGACCTATCCATCCACCTTTCTCCAATTCTCTCACCCTCCTCTCCCCTAATGTTACCTAAACCCCAAAAGTGTAGAACTTCAAACTCTTCTCTTCCCACTAATCGCCCTGGTTGAAGCCCCCACCTCTCCAGGGCACCACATGACCCACAGTGATTTGAAGCACTCTTGCGGCTAAACAGCAAGAACTTTCAGGAATGCACGCCTGCCCCATGAACCAGCACACTGTAAAACAGCTGTGTTCACCTTTTCCCAATAAAATTCAAACAATAAATTTGGTTCCTGTTATATCTGCAATAGTGGAAATATGTTTGTGATTTTAAAAAGTCATAACGTCTGTCAGAAGGAAGGATAATATACATAGGATTCAACAGTTTCAGGATCCCTTGTCAAAAGAACTAACTGTGTAACTTTCGCGTAATAATTTGGTACTATATGGGGGGGAAAGCATATAAAATTTAACATGATTTATAGGGATGATATCTAAACATTTAAGTCAGTATTTATAACCAGATGACTAGGCCAACATGGTACCAATGTTGCTAGAAGAAAATTAAGTGAAGAGGGAGTGCCTCCTTCAACGGGACTAGTTCCCAGGTTTGCACAGGAAGGCAGACTTGTGGGGCTTTGTAGCTGGCCCATAACTATCCCTAGAAATAGGGATAATTCATATTTTCTTCCCTCAGGGGTTAAAAGTGACAGTTTACAGAGTTCCCATCATGGCTCAGCAGTTCATGAACCTGACTAGCATCCATTAGGACAAGGGTTCAATCCCTGGCCTCGCTCAGTGGGTTAAGGATCTGGTGTTGCCATGAGCTGTGGTGTAGGTCGCAGACACAGCTCAGATCCTGCGTTGCTGTGGCTCTGGTGTGGGCCAGCAGCTACAGCTCTGACTGGACCCCTAGCCTGGGAATCATCATATGTCACAGGTGCAGCTCTAAAAGATAAAAAGACAAAAAAAAAGAAAGTGATAGGTTATATAATGAATAGTTTGTAAAGATAACTCGAAGGAAGTTTGTGAAAGTGTGGTTAGAAAACTAGATGGGATAGTTATGCCTATTTTAAGAAGTTTAACTATTATTTAGAAGAGAAAAAGACACTACATGTTATCCCTGATTTACCTACTCTTTCTCATGTCTGTGCTTTCACCCAAAGGTGGTGCTTATTAAATTTTGACTTAAGAAAACTCTGACAACTTTTCAAGATTCTGCTGAAATTCAGCTTCTCCCCAAATCATTCCATCAAAGGACTCTGCCTTTAACATAAGTCTCATACCTATGAAGTGTACCATCACTTTCTGCATATTCTAGTCACCATCACTGGGGAATAAATAAAGCTCACTGAAAGAGCTAACAGATAAATTTTATGAATCCTGAAAAAAAAATCAATGTTATTGCCGTTCCTATAATAAGTACTGAAGAAAGAATTTAAATTATTTTATCCACCTAATAAAGGACACCATGTATAAGGCAAATAAATATTTTGGACAATGATGTAGAAAATAAGAGAGATAATTACTAAAGATTAGAAGACTCTTATGGACTAAAGCAGTGCTAAATGCATACTAGCAAATAATTTTTCTAGTGATAGAATGCACTTGAAAGTATGCTTGAAGTAGAATGTGAATTAAGAACTTTATCCTGAAGAAAATTTTACCTTTGAAAAGACAGGCAAGTTAAAATGCCAGCTAGAATACAATCTTAAGTTTTTAGTAATGCAAGAATCTCCTATTCAATTTCACACTCTAATAATATTTGCTATATATTATAATGTCATCATTCCACTGAAGAAATTTTGCCAAAGTGGTCCATTTAAATTTACATTTTAATGTTATAAAAGGCAAAACAGTTGAGCAAAACTGCATGAAGTTTTCCTCCCAAGCGAGTTTTAACTGGGTAGGCAATTTGGTATAACCAGAGTCTAAGAGAATTTAAAGGAACAATAGTATGTGCTTCCTTCTAACTCTTTGATCCACCGAATGTGTCATCAGCTGAGTCTCCAGACTTACAAATAATATTTATCCCACTTGTGTTATAGAGTGGTTTGTATGTTAAGAATTTTTTCATGATTATAGTTAACATTATGACAATCTTATTTACATAAGTTGGCAAATAAATCACATAAATAATTAAAGGTCCACCAAACAACAACTTGTCTAAAGAAAGGCAAGTTCAGAACCCTAGAGACCTAAACTTTGTTCCACCCAAATTTGCTGAATGACCTTTAAGCCATTTCTCTCTTATCAATTCTTTCAAGTGACAAAGTGAGATAATAATTCCTAACTACCTCACAGAATTGGTGAAAACATCAAATGAAACAATAAATCGTCATGTTCTTCATAAAGCAGAAAACGCTTACCCAATAGGAAGCATTATCTTTACTGTGTGAGCAGAATGAGAAAGTTTGAGGTCTCCAGCTAATTGTCTTTAAAATCTGAAACACATGTTGTAGTAATTATCCTTTTGTACCTCTCTCTCTTTTTTAGAGAATTCTTGAGTGGTGGATGCTACAGATCTGAAAATCATTATGCTGAAATATTTCCAGCCCTCCCAGCCACAAAAATTCGTCTGTCAAGCAAGGCTGTATTTGCTGCAACTCCCCAATAGTATTAATAGAAGCAGAGGTTCTAAAATATTGCTAGGAACATTTAAAAAGTTCAGTTGCTTCTAATTGGTTCACAGATGTTTAAGAAAAATAGTAAGTTTATTTTGAAACCGCTCAGAATGATAAGACTTTACTCAAACGCTTTATGTACTTTCACCTCAATTCCAGAATCATCTGACAAGTTATGCCAAGTATTTCAGTAGGCAATAAAAAAGTTAGAACATTACATGGGAATTCTCCTTATCATTCTAGACACAATATTCTTGGAAGAAAAATTTAAGCTGTCAGCAGTGAAACAACACAAGCTTGTAAATGAATGAGAGTCATTTTTGCCAGTGGACTCCAAAGTGGGGTACACACAACCCAGAAGACATGCAGGAAAAGCTATCGAGATACTGAAGAACATATTAGAACTTCTAATATTTAAAAATCAGTGATCAAGCTTTATTTACATTTTACATTTCAACTTACGAAGTATATGTGACAAACTTGTAATATACCTGTATTTTTGTTACGGGGTGCATGTTTGCTCAAATATTTCTTACAGATAGAGATGCAAATCAAAAATTTTATTGAAGAAAAGATTTAGATAAGAAACATTTTATATTAGCTTACATTCTCTATAGAAGACCCTCTAGTAGCTTCTTAGAATAACAGGAGTCTACAGAGCAAAGTCTTTTAACAAAAACCGTATCAAATACTAATTTTAAGAGCAGTAAATGACCCATGGATCTAACTCAGCATTACTTAAAATGGGGAAAGCTAACTGAGGAAAATGAGGAAGGAGAGAAGGAAGGAGGGAAAGGAAGGAAGGGAGGGGAGGGGAGAGGAGAGAAAAGAGAAGAGAGAGAAGAGAAGAAGCGGCAAGAGAGAGGATGGGGGAGGGACGGAGAAGGAATGGGAAAGGAAAGAAAACCTTCTGGAAGAGGAAATGGAAATAGTGCTGGAGTAAAGGGCAGGGCTTTCCTATTAACGGATGGCAAAAAAAAGAAAAGATTTCAGTGATTGGTATACTGTTTTGAAACCTCCCTGATTTCAGTAAAACATTTTTTTGTTGTTGTTGCTCCCTCAGGTAGAGACACTCTAGAAATTCATGTGCAAGCCAGTACGAATGTAAGTTCTCTCTAGCATGAAAATGAAAAGAACAGAACCACTATCCTTGTATTTTTTGCTGTGTGGTTGTGTCTCCAGTTCTAGGCAGTCTCCGCTCTGAGGAAGGCAACAAGCCACTGTGGGCTTCTTCCTGGGAACTGTGAATTGTACAACCCCATACAAATCATAGTTCAAGACCACAAAACCAAGAACCAGAAAACTTGAACTCTAGAATTATTTCTGTCGGAGTATAACCTTAACGGTGCATTAACTTAAAAGGTGGGCGTGTTTCCCCTTCTGGAGAATTCTAATGTTGTCCCCATTGATTTCTAAACTCTTAGCTCTAAATGTCTGTGATCCTATACTATTTCATCATATTAATTTGAAATGTGACTATTGGGAAAAACTTGTACTGCATGTTAGTCTCCATAATTTTTATAGTATTTCCTCTATGAACTGCTATATATATACATATATATATATACACACACACCAAATGTGAACATAAAATTCACACATACATTCATTTAGAAAGTATTTATTGATCCCCTAAGATTTGTCAGGTACTGTGCTAAATTCTTCACCTACAACAGTGATTCGGAATATATCTGTCTGAGGCTCAGATTTGGCATTGCTGTGGCTGTGGTGTAGGCCAGGAGCTATAGCTCCGATTCGACCCCTAGCCTGGGAACTTCCATATGCCGAGGGTGTGGCCCTAAAAAGCAAAAAAAAAAAAAAAAAAGAAAGAAAGAAAAGAAAAGAAATATATCTGTCCTATACTCACAGAGCTTAGGGGCTGATGGAAAGTACTTACGCAAGTATGTGCTAAGTGATGGAGACACTCGGGGTGTGTAGAAACAAATAGAGGAATATTTAATCCCGATTTAAAAGGTTAAAATTTTCCTAGAAGAGACTAGTATGAATCAGAATTGGCCAAAGAAAGGTGATGAGCAGCACCAGAGAAGGGAAGTCACTGACAGCATGCAGAGCAAACAGAGACACATGTGTAAAAATCTAAAAGCAGAGCCGCCATGTCTGCATCTCTGGGGAGAACGACTGAAGTCAGAGCCCACGTGGCCTCTCCTGGGCTGTGCAGGCTACCGTGTGTGCAGCCTAGGACACACCTCCCCTAGATTTAGTTCATTACACTTAGCTGAGAAGTGTGTGTGGACATGGAGAGGAAAGACGGGTCAAATACAAACAGGTGTCATCATCTAAGTGTCGGAGTTTGGGTTGAAGTTTTTTAAGCAGAGGAAAAAATAAATAAAAACCCTATCACCGTTCTGCAGCAACTCTCCCTGTATCCTGTGTCTGAGACTCTTCCAGATTCCAGGTCACCATGCCAGCCCATGTGAAGCTAATAAAAGCCTGGCTGGGTTTTCCTTCTCCCAGCAAAGTTTCTCTGCCTGTGTCAAGCATGTTCCTCTCATTGTCTTGGTACCCACAGGCAGTAAAGACGCTCAGGGGAGAACAGAGCTTCCATTTTCTGCTTAGGTCAGCCTTCTCTGTACTTGATCGCATTTTGACATTTTTGCTTCCATGGCTCTTTGTCAGTTTCAAGGGAAACCATGACTTTTTAGTTTAGTCAATGTGATCCCATCGTTACTCTAAGAGCAATGGACTTTCCTGATCTACTACAAACTGAGAGTAGAACTCCCTACTTCTATTTTTCTCTGTTTGGAGAGGTTTCCCCTACACTTGATTCTTCACTTAGCAAAGTTCCAAACAATGCTAGATTATTATAGCCCTGATTATCTAACAAACATGTCATCCCAAATTATATATTTACATATGTTTATAAATTCATTACTTTGGGCAAACAGTGTAGTCCATATTTTTCCCTTTAGGGATCATTAACAAGTTACAGCAAAGTAAATGCTTCCCAAGTGTGAACGACAATGGTCAATCCGTTTACTCCTTTGACATTATAAAGATTACAACCACAGCTAAAGCCCATGTAACAGATACCCAAGGGGCTCACACTCTCACAACCCATCCTTTTGCTGCAGCATTGCTATACAACCAGCAGTGAGCATTTGTAACCGTCACTGTTTGCTGTATGTCTCATCTCCATCCCTGGGGCTGCTCTGCCACTACCTCATGAGACTCCCTAAAAACTCATCAAAGAGTTCCCACTGTGGCGCAGTGGGTTAAGGACTCAGCATTGCTGTGAGCTGTGGTATAAGTCCAGCCACGGCTCGGATCCAGTGTTGCTGTGGCTATGGTGGAGGCCAGCAGCTACAGCTCCAATTCGACCCCTAGCCTGGGAACTTCCATATGCCTCAGGTGTGGCCCTAAAAAGACCAAAAAGATATATGTTTATATATATATATATTTATATGTGGCCCTAAAAACCCAAAAATATATATTATATATATATTTATATAATATATATTTTTATATATTTATATATATATATATATACTCCAAATCCACACAGGTACTTGTTATGTTGTGGGAGCCACTAAGAAGAGCAAGTCACAGGCCCTACCCATGAAGAAGAAAATACTTCAATTCATGAACTTCCAATATAAAAGCACTTATTAAAACAATAGCTCAGATAATAACAGAAGATATGCCATAAATCAGTATGTCTATGATTGCTAAATAAATGCTACCAATGATAAGGGCTCTGGGCAGTTTACAGATTTTTCTAGATTGGACAGAGAAGTCAGTCAAAAGAAAACTACAGATATTTTGTGAACAAGGCAAAACCTGAGGTATCCTGAGAAGAGATAAATTAGGATTTAGCTCCTCAAGGAACCAGGGGTCATGTGACAGATGCAACAGCACACACCAGAGCTTCACATGGGGAAAGTTCAAAAGTTGTCCAGAGAATGAAGGATACACTTCATTACTTAACCAGTAGAGCCAATTAGGCTGGTAAGTAGTTTAAGGCCAGATTGCAGAGAGTCATATTTTGTTTAATTAGAGGTGGAGTTTGGGGCAGTAGACTAACAAGGTGAAATCTGTATTTTAGGAAATGCAACTAGATACAGTTTGAGGAACTGACCACCAGAAGCACTGTGAGCAAAAAGGGGACCCAAGAAGGATAAAAAAATGGTTGAGGTAGAGTTTCCATTGTGGAGCACGGGAAACGAATCTGACTAGTATCCATGGGGATGCGGGTTCGATCCCTGGCTTCAATCAGTGGGTTATGGATCCAGCGTTGCCATGAGCTGTGGTGTAGGTGGCCCCTAGCCTGGGAAGTTCCTAGCCTGGGAATTATCATATGCCACACGTCCTATGTTGCTGTGGCTGTGGTGTAGGCCAGCGGCCAGAGCTCCAATTCAACCCCTAGCCTGAGAACCTCCATATGCTGCAGGTGTGGCCCTAAAAAGGAAAAAAAAAATATTTGCTGTATGATATAGTAGGTTCTAACACCAAAATAGTGGCCCTGAGAAAGAAGAAAGTAGAGTTAAGAAAGGCAATTGGAGGAGTGAAAATGGACAGGACTACTCAGACATTTATAAGGGCAAAAAAAGCATTTATTAAAGGATCATTAAGGGAGTTCCCATCATGGCGCAGTGGTTAATGAATCCTACTAGGAACCATGAGGTTGCGGGTTTGGTCCCTGACCTTGCTCAGTGGGTTAAGGATCCGGCATTGCCGTGAGCTGTGGTGTGGGTTGCAGACACGGCTCGGATCCTGCATTGCTGCGGCTCTGGCATAGGCCAGCGACTAAGCTCCGATGTGATCTGTAGCCTGGGAACCTCCATATGCCACAAGAGCAGCCCTAGAAAAGGCAAAAAAAAAAGACCAAAAAAAAATTAAAAAATAAAAAAAATAAAGGATCATTAAAAACTGACCTAAGCCAATCTAGCCTTTCATCCACTGTGATTCTTTTCATTAGAGATTCTGATCATTAGAGGTAGGGAATGGTAATGGATGATGATGCTGTGATGATGACGTCAACCATCTCTAGACACCACAGAGCATTTTCTTGGCCTCTCCTGGCTCTTACTCCAGACCCTGGGCAGTGAAGTCCTGCATAAACTCTGTCCAGCTTCCTGAAGGTGCCTCCTGGCAGCACCTTGTCTCAAGCCTGTACTGTGTGTCTCCTCCCTCCTTACCCAGGGCCTTGCTGGGAGGGATCCCACTGTTGTGTGCTTGATGCCCATACAACCTATACAACCCAAAAGCATGGGAGCACAGGTTAACCAATCAAGGATGGAAGCCAGTTGATAAGTAGATATATTCTCTCTATCCCCTCCCCTCTATCTCCAGGGGACACCAAGGCATATTTTCTACTGCTTTCCAAGTGGTCCTACTAGATCAAGAAACCAATCACCTTCACATATTAAGTGGCCAAATTAATAAGGCATCCTTGCATTTCCTCTTTCTGCTTCCTTCTACCTGTGACTCTCACCTGGATCTCTGCGGTCCCCAATAAAGCACTTGCCTTTAACTCTTTGTTTCAGGTCTGCTTTATGAAGAACCCAGGTAAGAGCAATGATGATGATGATGATATGATGATAATGACAATAATAACTAATACTGTTGATATTGCTAAGTGTCTGTCAGTCACTATTACAAGTACTTCCATCCTTACTACAATTCTAAAAAGTTGATTTTATTAATCTCAATTTTACAGATAAAGAAACTAAGGCTAGGAAAGGTTCCTGCATTTCTTCTTCAATAAGTCCTTGAACAGTGGTGACTTGATGAGGCTATAGATACTTATTCATTGATATTTTCCTTCTCAGAACAAAACAAAACAGGAGAAAAACAGGGGAAAAAAATAGGTGGCTACACTAAGTAGATATTTCTAGTTTGTTTTGGTAACATATGTAACACTGATTCAGTGACTACATTACAAAATAGACTTTGAAATTACCTGCTATTCATCATCATCTCATTAATTCTAGTAGTGGAATAATTTATTTATGATTATGCCTTTTTCTTTGAGGAGGTATTGTCAATACAAGATTGATTTCCAAAATTTTAGAAATAATGACAACTCTGGGGACAGAATAGCAAACACCTTGTTGGGTAACAAAGTCATATCTTCCTGGTATACCTTAGCTGTTTCTGGCAGTCTTCAGCATTTTAGGGCTATCTCAAAGATGCACCTCTAAGTAATAATGTGGAAAACAAAGAAGCAAACAACCACGCATGAAACATCATTTACATTTCTTCCTGAGGTCCTTAATTTTACACTCATGCCACATACAGCACACTCAGACTTCTCCTTTCCATAATTGGTGCTTCTTATTGGTGTAGCAACTGTGGGCACCAAAATCTAGGTTCCTCCTAGGTGTTTATAATATAACAATACTCAGAGGCATTCTTTAAATCAGGTTTAATCAAGATAAAATAATTGTTAAGAATCACTGGGTTGTTCTGAAAAAATCATGATATAGTTTATGAACTATATACATTATTATAAACACAGTGGAGGAATTCCTGTGTGACACAGCAATTTAAGGATCCTGCGTTTGCACAGCTATGGTGTAGGCTGCAACTTTGACTCAGGTGTGATCCCTGGCCTGAGAACTTCCACAAAAAAAAAAAAAAAAAAAACAGCAACAACCACAACAAAAACTCAGTGAATTTAGGGCGTTCCTGTAGTGGCTCAGCAGTAACAAATCTGACTAGTATCTGTGAGGATGAAGGTTTGATCCCTGGCCTCGCTCAGTGAGCTAAGGATCTGGCATTGCTGTGGCTGTGGTGTAGGCCAGCAGCTGTAGCTCTGATTCGACCCCTAGCCTGGGAACTTCCTTATGCCACACATGTGGCCCTAAAAAAACAACAGAAAAAAACAAAGAAATAGGAGTTCCCGTTGTGGGGCAGTGGTTAACGAATCCGACTAGGAACCATGAGGTTGCGGGTTCGGTCCCTGCCCTTGCTCAGTGGGTTGGCGATCCGGCGTTGCCGTGAGCTGTGGTGTAGGTTGCAGACGCGGCTCGGATCCCGCGTTGTTGTGGCTCTGGCATAGGCCGGTGGCTACAGCTCCGATTCAACACCTAGCCTGGGAACCTCCATATGCCGCGGGAGCGGCCCAAGAAATAGCAACAACAACAACAACAAAGACAAAAGACAAAAAAAAAAAAAGAAAGAAAGAAACAAAAACAAAAGAAAAAAAAAAAAACAGGAGTTCCTGTCATGGCTCAGTGGTTAACAAATCTGACTAGTAACCGTGAGGTTGCAGGTTCGATCCCTGACCTCACTCTGTGGGTTAAGGATCCAGCATTGCCATGAGCTGTGGTGTAGGTCGAAGACACAGCTGGGATCCCAAGTTGCTGTGGCTGTGGCTGTGGCGTAGGCTGGCAGCTACAGCTCCAATTTGACCCCTAGCCTGGGAACCTCCATATTGCTGCAGGTGTGACCCTAAAAAGACAAAAGACAAAAAAAAGTGGATTTAACATATATTCTGTAAGCCTGCTATTAAATTTTTACTCCAGTTCACTTCAAGGAATGGGTAAAACACTGGCCAAGAACAATTAGGTATGATGCTTCTATCCTGCTCCTGTTCAGATCACTTTTCTTTATTTAATACCCTTCCTCGATATGCCACACTGCCTGCTTGCTATATAATCTCCATTGTAATGATCACTTTCCAGTGTCAGAGCTTCTAATTCAAATGACATAATATCTTGAGTTTTTCTGTTTATGAATGCTTGGAGTTTCCATTTAAGTTTATAATGTTCATCATTCAACTAATGCTAACCTTTTAATATTGCCTATCCTTGAAAAGTGTTCAGTAAACAGTTCACGTCATTACAAAGAAAGGACACCTACCACTGGCCATGTTTCTCATTTGTACCACTTCTTTGTGCCGCTAGAAGACAGGATCTCTCACATATTTGTAAGTGGCGTACTCTGCACCAGGTTCAGGTGCTTTTGGAACGAAGTAGATAGGACTTTGGAAGTACAGTTGGGAATCACAGAATTTGACGATAACTGGGAGTAGTTGGTAAACTTGAGTATGTGATCATTTTTAAATACTGATAGTAGAAATAATATAAACAGAGTTTAAAAATAAACATCCCCAACTGAGAAGTATTTATGATATTTATAAAAGACAAGTGGGAAGTAAAGATCTCTTGCAAATAATAAGAGAATGATAAATATTTCAGTAGAAAAACAAAGCTACAGGACTTTAAAGAAAAATTAAAAATAATGAACACACTTTATTAAAACATGTAATAAAAAGAATACTAATTTTAAAAAATGAGATTTCAAACCTATAAAATTGTCCAATGCTTGAAATAATCTCCATTATTTGTGACGCTATTAAGAAATGGAGACTCTCATATGCTACTCTTGGCAGTACATTGAACATCCTTTTTCAGAAGCATTTTTGCATTACAAGTATTTCCAAAGCACATCTTGTGCCTTAGAAATTCAAGTTTTTAAACATTTCCTAAGGAAGTAATTATTTAATTACATGAAGGTGTTGATGTCCTTTGCAATTCTACTTACAATTGCTAAAACAATGGTATCAACCTAAATAATGGTGTTTCATGCAACAAAATATTGTACAGAGACTAAAATGAATATAAATACAGTGCTATGAAAATACTGAATATATACTGTAAAATCTTAAAGGTAGTCTACAAAGCAATGTTATAGTAAAATCTTATTTTAGGATGAAAGAAATATGCATATACTTTTTAAAATGCAAAAGTGTTCGTGATAAAAAGTTATCTTGGCTTGTGCCTACATAATGAGATTTTGGTTGAATATTTTGTTTATCTGTGTTTTTGAACTTTCTATAGTAATACTGGATAATTTGTGAAATATATGAATACAAAATATAACTGAAGTATTGACCTGTAGGGGAAAAAGATTCCAATCTAACTACTTGGATAAGTATTAATTATTTTCACTAACTCCTTCTCTAACTACTATATCTTGCAAATTACAATAACCCCTTGATGCTTTTAAAATACATATGTGATTTAATAGAAGCAGATACTTTCTAACATAAATACTGTACTTGGGGGAGTGACTGTCATGACACAGCAGTAACAAACTCAGCTAGTGTCCACGAGGACATGGGTTCCATCCTCGATCGGTGGGTTAAAGGATCCAGCGTTGCTGTGAGCTGTGGAGGTCGCAGTCGCAGCTCAGATCCCGTGTTGCTGTGGCTGTGGTGTCGGCTGACAGCTGCAGCTCCCATTCACCCCCTAGACTGGCAACTTCCATGTGCTGTGGATGTGGCCCTAAGAAAACCAAAAAAAAAAAAAAAAAAAATTGTACTTGGAAGACTTCCAGTTCAAAACAGCATCCAGTTAGCAGAACTTGATGCAACATTTCTAAATTTCCTGCAAAAATATTTGCACCCCCCAAAAAATGCAAAAACTTACAATACCACAAAAATTCAACCTGAGGGATTTACTTATTTACTTAGGGAGCTAGATTGAAAAATGGAATTAGTAACCCTCTATTCCATAGCTGCCTGAAAATATGTTTTTTGTCTCCCTGAAGGTCAACCAAGTGCCAGGAAAGGCAGCACAGGAAACAGCTAAGAGTAAGTAAATTGCTCTGGAATGAGGGAGGCAGCGATTGTAAGGTTAGAACAAGTACATTTGAAGTTAACATCCAGAGTTTATGACAACTTGCGGAAAACACCAGTGATACAATTTCTACAGAAGGATAAAGAGAGGAAAGAAAACTCATAAGACCTTGAGTATTTTCTACACACAGTAACAAAGGACAATCATTGTCTTGCTAATCAAAAGTTAGAAACCAAATATATATCTTTAAGGATTAGAGAAAAGGGCACAGATATGCGTAGCCTTAGGAATTTTCAATTGGAGGAACAACGTAGATAATTATGAGGTGGCTTCCTTTTTGGCAGTTAATTTGGATACATTAATCATAATCAACTCTCTTTAATCAGAAATTGGGATTTCCTGAGGACTTTTCATTAATTGCAAACCAGAGCGGTAGGCAAATTATTCTTCACTGTAGATCAGAGTACTCCTTTGTGGGTTATGTTCATATCCCGCAGAATTAAGTTCAAATAGAATTTTTACTGAATTTTGCTATCATATTACCACACACTCCCCATTAATTCATTATTGCTAATAGGAAACATATGTGTGTCCCTAAAATAGTGTCCCAAGAACGACAGCTAACGAGTAAAATGAGCTTCAACAGGTACAGCTGGGAGCGTGGAGGTGAACGGTTTAAGGGCTGATGTTTTATTCAGCACCAAAGCAGTTAAGCCAGCTCCATATTCTCCTCTATTGTGTGTTGTCTTCTAATGGCATTAAATCAAATTCTATTTCTTTGTAAGATTTAATGTTTAGCTTTTCTAATTTTACTTTTATAATGAAATTGAAGTAGGGCTGTGCGCAGTCGTTTGGATAAAACTGAAAGTGCCAACAGCTATATATCCATTCAAGTAAATAGCAGCCCTTTTTGTTTAATTCTAGTAAGTGGTCTGATAGTTTGATGTGAAAATTTTCTACCTCTTTTATTGGAATTTGACCAAAAGCTTTGAAACTGCATGTGAAATTGTTTATCATAAAGAGATAATTCCCAGAAAGCTTTATTGTAATGCAATTACTTGAGTTAATATTTTGTTTATATATATATGCATAAGGATAATTACCCAACATTTTGATATTTCCATTTAGTAATTCACACCCGTTCTGTGTAAAGACAGTTTCACGGAGTTCCCATTGCGGCGCAGTGGTTAACAAATCTGACTAGGAACCATGCGGTTGCAAGTTCGGTCCCTGCCCTTGCTCAGTGGGTTAACGATCCGGTGTTGCCATGAGCTGTGGTGGAGGTCGCAGACGTGGCTTGGATCCTGCATTGCTGTGGTTCTGGTTTAGGCTGGCAGCTACATCTCTGATTAGACCCCTAGCCTGGGAACCCCCATGTGCCGCGGGAGCGGCCCAAGAAATGGCAAAAAGACCAAAAAAAAAACAAAAAGTTTCACCTGTGCAGTGGTTTCCAGAATCACTCTTCACTTTCATCATGAACTTCCTGAAAATTCAGTGTGAGGGGCAGCCTTGTTTAGGCAAAAGCAGTGGGATGAGACTCGGTGATCCAAATCTCTTATAGGTTCTGAAGCTGCTAAAAGCACACAATGTTTCCTGATTTTAATTCCTCAGGCCTCTTGTTTCTTCAATCATAAAATTAACTGACAACATTAATTATTCATTATGTTATTACTAACACTGGCTAACATTTATTGGGTACTTGCTCTATGTCACACAGCACACCATAAGACCTCCTTTAACCACCACAAGGGCTCCACATATAGCAAGAATTATTTTCCCATTTTACTTTGATGAGGACACTGAGGTACAGAGAAGGTTAGAAACTTTCCCGTGTTCTCATAGCCAGCAGAAGGCAGGGTCAGAAAATTAATGAAGTCTAAATTAGTAATAAAAGATGTTGAACAGCTTCTTCAGTTCTAAAATTAAGAAAATCATGGACTTGGAGAATAGACTTGTGGTTGCCAGGGGGGAGAGGGAGGGAGTGGGATGGATAGGGTGCTTGGGTTAATAGATGAATCCTACTGCTTTTGGAATGGGTTAGCAATGAGATCCTGCTGTGTAGCCCTGGGAACTATGTCTGGTCACTTATGATGGAGCATGATAATGTGAGAAAAAAGAATGTATCCATGTATGTGTAACTGGGTCACCATGCTGTATAGTAGAAAATTGACAGAACACTGTAAACCAGCTATAATGGAAACAAAAATAATTATATAAAAAGATTAAAATAGGAATCCCCTGCTAAATGTAGTTCTGAATAAAAACTGGCATTTTTTAAAGCATTGTATGAAAATTATACTTTGAAACAAACACATTACCCATAGTTCTAAAAAGTATTCCTTGTTGTAATAAGTTTATAATGATAGCTAATATGATTTATTTATAAATATTTTTTCAAAAGATTTTTAAAAAATACTAAGCAGTATTAGTATATTACTTTTTGCTAATTTTCTTTCTTTTTTCTTTTTTTCTTTTTCTCTTTTGTCTTTTTGTCTTTTTAGGGCCGCACCTGCAGCATATAGAGGTTCCCAAGCTAGGGGTTCAATGGGAGCTGCTTCTGCCAGTTTACACCAGAGCCACAGCAATGCCAGATCCGAGCCACATCTGCGACCTACACCACAGCTTATGGCAACACCAGATCCCTACACTGAGTGAGGCCAGGGATCAAACCTGCAACCTCATGGTTCCCAGTCAGATTGTTTCCGCTGCACCACCACGGGAACTCCACTTTTTGCTAATTTATAGTTGACCACTTTCCTCCTTTAAATCATGTCTGCAATTACCATCTGTGCCCATTTTGGCTATGCAATTGAAATCTCTGACCAAAATGTAGTTGCATTATTTGCAAAGGCAGAAACAATGAAACTGTGTTCATATTACTTTTAGCAGAGCGTGTACTCTAAAATGTTGAGCAAGAGTAACAAAGTAAAATCAATTCTAGTTGCTATTGGTCTAGAAATCTCTTAGAATTAGACTCCATTGCAAAGCCAATTCAAGGGTTTGAGTCTCTTGAATAAATTTGGACTGTCCCATTTACTAAACTTCTAGGAATAATGAACTGCTTTTACAGATTCCTTCACACAATGTTGGATCCTATCCTCATGCCTTTGCTCACACTAAATTTTAACTTGTAATATTTTTTCCTCCTTGGTAAACTCTTACATGTCTCTCCTTTTATTCTTTAAGACTCAGCTGTTTTACCTTTTTCCAGAACTTCTTCCTCATGCCTCACTAAAATTGATACATACCCAGAAAACAAAAAATTGGTACCCTTTTATGGAGATCTTTATTGCTACATGTACCGCATTATAATACAGTTGTCTATATAGGTGTGTTTCCTCCTCATGAGATAGCACATCACTTGTTTCAACCAGATTTTTTATACAGGAAAAAAAAATCTCAAAGGTATACAATAAAAACCATGCTTCTCACAGATCTGGGTGTCACCTGGTAGTTGGTAGATCTAACTAAACTGGCTCTATCAGCCACTTCTGCCTCAAGCTGTGGGTCCAGCTGGGCTTAGCTTCTTGCTTAAATTTGTATGTATACTACTCCAAAAGTCCAGTTTCTACTCGTGTTGCTGGAGACAAAAACAAATATAAGTCCTACCTCACAAGCATATTTTGTGCTACTGCTTTCATCACACCTGTTAACATCCTTTTAGCAAAAGCAGGTCACATGGACAAACCCAAACTCAGGAGCAGAGAGAGGTACTTCACCCCTATGACCCTATGACAAGGCTATGGCTGCAAAGAAGGCATAGAATCAATTCAAGGGAGTGAAAGTTGTGACAGTAAGTTAAATAACAGGGAATGAAAACCATCCCTTAATTCATCTTTATTTGTATATCCAATGCCTGAAATTGTACTTAACCACACATGGTACTCAAGACATGTTTGAAGAATAAAAGTCTGATACTGCTAATGGTGTCCCCACACTCATCCTTTCTGTGAAGCATACTCCAAACTACATAAAACTGCCAAAGATTTGAAAGAGAAGATGATGAACTGTTCATTTTAACTTACTTAGATATGAGATTTTCAATAGCTCCCAAACAGAAATATAAAGATACAGATTTTCATGTAGTTAAGTGCTAGGTTATAATTTGAACAAAGGAGCATAGTAGTAGCCTTAGAAATGTAAGTCGTTCGTTGTGTTTGTGGTGTATTCTTTCCCTCCACAGCTACAAGAACCCTCTCGTTTCTCATGTACCTCTTTGCAAATTAACTTACGCCACTCCTATTAAAGAGTTGAGTCTATTTCCATTCTCCTTGAATCTAGAATATGCTCATGACTCGTGTGACCAACCATATGGCAGAAGTGACCCTATGCAATGAAGACCCTATGTCTTATAAGGTCTTGCAATCTTTGCTTTTGTTCTTTTAGAATTCTCCTTTCATTAAAGAAACTTGGACCATAAAATGTAAGACCGTAGGAAAAAAAGACAAGACATCTGGAAGAGTCCCAAGATGCCCTGTCAACCTCAGCACCACTCCAGAAATGTGAGTGAGGCCATCTTGAATCCTTTAGCCCTGGCTGAACCATCCCAGCCAACACCAGTGAAACAGAGACAAGCCATACCCATGCCCTGAGCTCTGCCTGAATTTCTGATCCACAGAATCATAAGCAATAAAATGGTTATTGTTTTCAGCCACTAAGTTTTAGGGTTTGTAGCACAGCAATAGATATCTAAAAGAGTGTTTAAAACCGCTGTTGAAAGAACAGAGAAAATTGATGCAGCAAACTCTGAAATAAACCAACTGGAACCATTTTACAAATAACGACTACAAAATTGCTTCATCTGAAGCAAAGTACATTTTGTATTAACACATAATGAAAATAAGCACAGAAATTTTCAGACAGAAAGCAGACCTCCCACTATTTCTTGTCTAAACTTGAATGTATGGATATAAATATTATTCGGTTTAACTTCGTTAGAAAAATGAGCTAGCTGTCAGAGGATTTTAAACACTAATAAGTGTGATACAAATTATACACTTGAGTGGATTAAAATTTTACATCTCCGCTTTTATCTAAATAATCTTTGTACCATTAAAAAATCTCCAGTTTCTATAAACACTTAAAAATTAAACACTTAATCTCATGTAAAAATAGTAACCCCTACGTAAGAAATTAGAAAGAAAGACTCAATTCCTAGCAAAAATTCAACTGGCTATTTTTGGAATATGTCTGCTGATAACATGAACTTAAACTGATCCTCTGAAAGGTGTGACTGCAAATCAAGAAGAGGTAACTTTTTTTTAGGAATACTTTTTTCCATCCTAGTGAGATGAAAATGCACTCATGTGGATGCCAAACTTCTTTAAAGCTTGTGTAATGAATGTAAAAGTAAACACATTTCAAGTTGGAATTCAATTCCAACTGAATATATTACAGGGCAAGTATGTCACATCCAATATTGAGGGAAACATGAGGCTTCTTGGGAAGTGTAAACATGCCTACTTTAGAAAGTCTAATCTGATTCATCATCCTCAGTGAGTACCCCCCCCAAAAAAAAAATGGAAGAAAAAAAGCAGAATCTTTGGAAAGATTCCAAAGATCATTAAAAGTGATAAAGAAAAAAATGCCATTAATTTTGCATTTTGACTATAGAATTAGCAAAGGAGATCATTTTAATTAAGGTTTTACTCATTTCACATTATATTTTTCTAATGCTTTATTGTTATTAGCTCCTGGTAACATGTTAGGGAGAACCTCTCTCAGTTGTGATCCCTCTTCCTCAGGGAAGAGGCCACTGTTGGTGATTACTGCACAGGGATTTGTGGGGCCATGGAGGGATGAGGCTTAATCAAGAGTCACTCGATGTTCAGTCCTCATATAAGAATGATTCTGTGATAGTCCACTCCATCTGCTTTTTGCAGCACAGGTTGCATATTAGCTTTTCCTTTGGAGTACTATGGAGAGTTAAAAGTTTTGCTCAGAAAGATCCATTCATTGTTGGGTAATGTGCACAAGCTCCCCTGAGACTTATTTCCCAGCAAGCCACAGCTACAACATGTTATTTGAATGTGTGCATCACTGCACACTTAAACCATTGCTTCAGGTCACAATTGTACTCCTTTAGCTCCCCATTCAAGAAGCTTGTGACTATTTGGCCCTGATCCTTCATCAGGTCCATTTCAGTCAAGAATGACATTAATTGTGCCATGGTGAACATTCATTTAAGATCCTGTCTTGTTGCTGAGTTAATTAATAAGATTGGAGGAGCTTGAATATGTTACTTAACCTTACTAAGCCTGTCTCTTCTATGCTATGAAAGTTATCATTTTTTGCTGTGTCTGGTTTGACCTACTTCTGGGCACATAGTAGATCATACTTCCTTCCTCTTTTATATTAGGTATAGCCAGGTGACTGGCTTTAGCCAATGAAATATGAGCAGGAGTGACAGGCAGTATTTTGGAGCAGAAATTTTAAGTGTCGGTATGCAAGTTACCATGTTTCCTTTCTAACTTGTCAATTACAAAGCATATATTGAAATGGAGCATCTATTAGCCCCTATCTCTAAGTGATTATAATGAACAGAGCCCCTAGTCAACAAGGATGGACATGCACCATTTTTTTTTTTTTTTGTCACACCCAGAGCATGCAGAAGTTCCTGGGCCAGGGATCAAACCCACACTACGGCAGTGACAGGAGCCATGGCAGTGGGAATGCCAGATCCTTAACCCACTGAGCCACATGGGAACTCCACCATTTATTATTTCAAGCCACTGAGATTTGGGGCTGTTTTCAGAGCAGCATAATCTAGTCTTTGGTGTCTTACTCAGTGTGAGTACAGGTGTCACAGTGTTTACCAGAAAATATTTTCACAGAAGCATCTCAAAGATTTTAGAATCTGGATTAAAAAACAACAACAGAAAAAACACTAGCTGGTAAAGCAAAAACATAAGGTGGAGAGAAAGACGGTGCCATGTGAGCAAAGAGAGGAAATTCCCTTTGATGAATATAAAATTGCAAGAATTCTTTCAACCTTAGAGGAGAAATCAACCGTCTCTACAATGCACAAAAGTGATAAAGGCTGTATTTTGAGTAAATCCATTAATAGAGGCTGAGAAATGGAGCCCAAGGATGCAAACTTGGCATCACAGTACAGAGGGGAGTGGAATAAGACTCCGTAGGAAGGCAGAAGTGAATCGAGAGAATAAAAAGAACAAGTTTCCAAACAAGACCAGCATCAAACTTTAGAGAATGGTTTTCATGTCTATTAATAAAATAGATCAGCGGGAGTTCCTGTCCTGGCACAGCAGAAATGAGTCCAACTAGGAACCGTGAGGTTGCAGGTTCCATCCCTGGCCTTGCTCAGTGGGTACAGATCTGGCATTGCCATGGCTGTGGTGTAGGTCACAGATGCGGCTTGGATTTGGAGCATTGCTGTGGCTGTGACGTAGGCTGGCAGCTGTAGCTCTGATTAGACCTCTAGCCTGGGAACCTCCATATGCTGTGGGAGTGGCCCTAAAAAGAAAAAAAAATTAAAATTAAAAAATTAAGTAAAATAGATTAGCATTTTTTTTTTTTTTGGCTCAGCTCTGGGTTTGTTTTTGGGTTTTTTTCCCTGCTTTTTTCCTCCACCTGAGGCATGTGGAGATTCAGTCTAGGGGTCTAATTGAAGCTACAGCTGCTGGCCTGTACCACAGCCACAGCAACTCAGGATTCAAGCAACATCTACAACCTACACCACAGCTCACAGCAACACTAGATCCTTAACTCACTGAGGGAGGGATCGAACCTGCAACCTCATGGATTTCATTTCTGCTGCGCCACGACAGGAACTCCTAGATTAGCAATTTTATCAGGACACTAAAGTATATTAACTATACTTGCTGTTTACAATAAGACTTTTATTCTACCACATAATGTGGGAACTCTTTTGCCATCTTTAAAAAGTCACAAATCAAAGAAACCCTGTAGTTACTACAAACACTATCAGACACCTACCTTGAATAGGATACACATACTTGCCAAAGGTTAAGTCAAGGTTATGGTACCCAGAAGAAGCAAACCAGAGAAACAACACCAGATACACTGCTCTACTCATTTCTAGCAGTGTGTGGTATTCGGGGGTTCCGCATCCTTGAATTCAATAAACCATGAATCAAAAATATTCAAAAAACAAATTTCTAAAAAGTTCCAAAAAGCAAAACTTGCATTTGCCACAGAAAGGAAACAATTTACATAGCACTTACATTAAATGTTACAGGTAATTGAGAGGTGATTTAGAGTATACAGGAGGATTGCATAGGTTATATGCAAATGCTACACTTCATTATCCACAGATTTTGGTACCCACAAGGGTCCGAGAACCAGTCACTTGATGGCACCAAGGGACAACTGTA